>NC_068996.1:2226139-2233792 GCF_001194135.2 Octopus bimaculoides | reverse complement strand
AGCCCTGTGTGGCTAATAAAAGAAAGATATCTATCTATCTATCTATCTACTTGCCTGTCTGTCTATATGTCTGTCTGTCTATATGTATGTCTGTCTATTTATCTATCAGTCTGTCTGTCCATCCATCCATCCATCCATCCATCCATCCATACATACATACATACATACATATATACATACATACATACATGCATGCATGCATGCATGCATACATACATACATACATACATACATACATACATGCATGAATATACATATACACATACATACATACATACACACACACACAGACATATATAGATAGAAACTAGGAAGAGAAATTGAGGGATAGATGGATAAATATATAGCTAGATTGTCATACATACATACATGCCTATATATATTCAATAGGCTCTTATCATGTCACCTGTATCAGAATTGCTCTAAGCACCTATTGAATTGTCAAATAGGTCCTAGATGTAGTGAAGCTACTCCCTTAGCAACACACCCACAGCCGCAGTTATTCTGTTGGTATCACAGTTAAAATCTAGACTGAAGTCATCTCCCGGTGGAAGAGATCTGTGTTAAAAAGTATTTCAAATCATGAATATGGCAACGTTTTAATATTTTACTACGTTATGAAAGAAAGAAAGAAAGAAAGAAAGAAAGAAAGAAAGAAGTGATATGAGGGAGATTTTGTGGCTATTTCTGGTTGGGAGAACATTTCCGTAGTAACTATTACGTTGGTCGTACGATATTTGTTGCAGTGGACACATCTTATAAAGCTGAAGATAAATTATTAGTTATATGACATGTACAAGTCCTGTTACTATTAAAACTGGATATATTGCGAGGGTGATGATAATGATGATGATGTTGATAGTGATGACGATGAACTCATCTACTACTGCTGCTGCTGCTGCTGCCACTACTACTACTACTACTACTACTACTACTACTACTACTACTACTACTACTACTACTACTACTACTACTACTACTACTTTTATTGCTGCAACCTGTCACGTTTATGTTGACTGGTTGCTTCTATACATCTATTGTCCTGCTATAACAAAAAAAAACATCACACATACTTGTATACAAACGCACACACACATATATAATGCATAAGATATGTATATATATGAATATATATTTGTGTGCGTTTGTGTGTGTGTGTATACGCACATATACATGTGTGCGTGTGTGTGTTTTGCGTGCGTGGTGTTTACATATGTCTGGTCATTAGGAAAAAAAGTGCGAATGCTTGTATGTATGCGTGCTTGCATGGTAGTGGACGTATCGCGCTGACGTATGCTCGTGTTTGTGTGACGGTGTGTTTGTTGGTGCGTGTATGTTAATTACAGAACAATAGAGGCATGTGTGTCCGCAAGGTAGGCTGTATGTCCCCTCCAAATCTGTTTTAACGATGCCTGTCAGTTTAGTTCTATTTGTGTGAATCAGCTTCGAACGACGACGCACGCGTCCCTAGCAGCAACCGCCCCACCCCAACAATTGTAAATGCTATTGCTGCAACAGTTAGGTGCCATATGGCTTCTTTCAGACCTAGACAAATCGTGTGTGTATGAATCAGTGTGTTCTCGTTTATGTGCGTGTGAGTGTGCGTATATATATATATACATACATATATAGGAGAATATACAAAAAATAACAACAGACGAGGACAGGTGGTGTAAATAACAAAAGTATATATTAGTATGACGCTCGGGAATACGGAAAGTCTTTGACGTTTCGAGCTACGCTCTTCAACAGAAAGAATACGGAGACAAGGAGAAAAACACGGAGAAAAAAAATTGAATAGTGTTCAGTCAACGGTCAATGTGCGTATGTGTGTATATATGTTATGTATATATGCATGCATGTATACCTACCTACCTACATACATACATACACACACACACACACACACATACACACACACACACACACACACACACATATATATATATATATGTATATATATATGTATGTATGTATGTATGTATGTATATATGTCTGTGTATCTGCGTGTGCGTGTGCGTTTGTGTGTGTGTATGTGCGTATGCATTGTGTGTATTTAGCGTGTATGCTTGAATTCGTGTGTATGTATAAGTTTATGTTCTATATTGTTGTGTGCCCGCGCGCTCGCGTGTGTGTATGTGTGTGACTGTGTGAGCGCATGCGGTGGTGTGGATGAAAGCAAGGATGCGCAATAAAGCTGGAAATAAATGAACAAGAAAAGTGTATTTGTCGTTCGTTATGAATAAATGTGGCTGAGATTGAAAGTAGAAGAAGAAAAAATGATGAGACACTGAGAAGTGGCATGAGAGAAAGTATATATTGGGTGATATATTGAAAACTGAACGCCATGGCGATTAGAGAAAGATGTAGTGTATATTTGGAAGAGAGATAGATACATAGACAGATAGACGAGCAGATGGATAAATAAATAGATAGATAAATAGCTAGTTAGATAGCTGGCTAGATAGATAGATAGATAGATAGATAGATAGATAGAGCGGCAGAGACAGAGAGAGAGAGAGAGATAAACAAAGGGGAGTGAATGAAATGATTTATAAATTTTTCGATAATTTATTAATAATTTGATAAAGATAGTGGTTAACGGATAAGATAGTGAGTAGTGGAAAACGTGATCGGTAGATATTACGAGAGGCAACAAATGCAGTATCAGAGGAAAGAAGTTACAAAAAAATATAGGGAACCCGAAGGCGCTAAATAATTAAAGTGGAGGAAAATCATAAATCGGAGAAAGAAGATCGAATATATACATAAATCAATATATATATATATATATATATATATATATATATATATATATATATATATATATATACGGATGGATGTATGTGTCTCACTCGCAGTGGTCTTCTAGCTCGACTGACGGCATCCCGCAATTTCTGCGTACCTGTGCTATTGCTTGATAGCCTTTGAGTCTGCACTAGATTCATTCGATCTTTTAGCAAGTCTTTTTAAAAATCCTGCTGGTTTTCTAGAAACCCTCCTCACCAGGGTAGCCTCAGTGTCTCTTGAAGCATGACTCTAAAAGAAAGTCATTCTGATATAAAATCAAATATTCAGGGAATGGCATTAGGCATTTTGGAAATCTCTGGTTTGTGCTAGAGATCATGGCGCTCCCACATCCCTGAGCCTGCGACTCATATAGGTACCAGCCAGCTCGCTCTGGCTTGTTTATGAATAATCTCAATAGAGTAGGTCAATAGAGGGTCTATGAGGTGTCGTGCAAGCCTTGTTGAACCTAAAACTGCACAGGCATTGTTGACCTCTGCTCGAAATGTACTGCTTTTTTGCCCTACATATATTTATTTTATTTTTAGCATATATGTATCTTCATTCTTAGTATATATTTATTTTTAGTACATATTTATTTTACCTTTATTCGGAAGTCCTGTGGCTATAGGAAGGTAACGAAGCATGCACGTAGGCAATCCAACGATAGGATTCGGTTACTGCATGGTTGTCTGAGCAGCTCTATTCGGAGAGGTCACTGCTCACCCGGAGGCCTGGAAGGTTCTCGAGAAGGTGAACCAAAAATTGCCTGTCTTTCTATATCTGGTCATTTTAGCGCGACTGACGGATATCCACCCTGCACTCGAAAAACAAAGGGACATGTTTTTACAAAATCTGGACGGAACTTAAACATTTCATGTTGGAATGTGCGCTCTCAGTTGGAGAACAAGAATGATTGTAGGCCTGAAAGACGCACTGCACTTGTTGCTCGCGAGCTGAACCGCTAAAACATTGATATAGCTGCACTTTCAGAGACTCGTATAGAAGGTGATGGTCATCATGAGAAAGTAAGAGGTGGATACACGGTTTCTTTGGAAGGGAAAGCAGGAGGAGCGCAGAGCAGCTTTGCAGTTCGATCTGATATCCTTAAGAAGTTGGAGGAGCTTCCTGTTTCTATAACTGAACGTCTAATGACCCGAAAGGTGGACGGTTTGCAACTCTAATAAGTGCCTGTGCACCTACTTCGATTAGTTGTGAAGATAAAACTATTCTTTATACCCAGTTGAGAGAAATACTTAAGAAAATTCCCAATTCTGATAAAGTCATTCTGCTGGGGGATTTCAATGCCAGGGTTGGAACAGACTGGCAAACATGGAACTCTCTAGGACGTTTTGGTGTAGGGAAAATAAATAGCAATGGCCTCATGCTGTTGGAGCTTTGCGATGAACATGGACTTTACATCGCATGCAATCATTTTATGCACAAAGGCAACGATCCCACAACAACGTGGATGCATCCAAGGTCTAAAGTTTGACGTTTGCTGGATTATGTCATCATCCGCAAGCGTGACATCCATGACATTTGTAATGTGAAGTCCTTTCATGGACCGGAATGCTGGACAGACCACAGTCTGGTGCGAGCAAAGTTCCGGATGATGATTAGAGTGATAGAGAGAAGAGGGCCAGTTAGCGTCTGAATGTCCGCAAGATAATGATGCCGTGTGAGGAAAGAGCTTCAGACTCACTTGTCCAGCATTGAGAATGCTACAGTATGGGAAGATTTTTCGAGACCAGGTTCTTCAACGTGCTGCTGAAACACAGGGGTATGCTACTGCCAGACACAGAGAATGGTTTGATGAAAATGATGAAGTTCAGTGACTATTAGCTGTAAAGCTCACAATGTATTGCTGCACAGATGACTTTCAGCTGTGCAGCGAAATCTAGCACTTGCCCACTATAGCAGTGTAAAATTACTACTGCAGCGATCTCTCAGGAAGATGCAGAACACTTGGTGGGAAGATTTTGCTCGTGATGTTCAGGCTGTTGCTGATGCAGATGAACGCAAGAAGCTTCACCATCTTATGAAGCAAGCTTATGGGCTTAAGAGCTCCACATCAACTCCTTTACTTTCGAAGGAGTCTTATATTCTATTTACTAAATCAACAGAAATCACAGGTTTGTGGATTGGACACTTCTCTGAACTCCTAAACCATGAGTCAGTTGTGGATGAAACAGTGAAACACGCCCTCAATAGATGAAGTAATGACATCGATAAGTAAATTAAATCTTGGTAGGGCACCTGGAAAGGATGGAATTTGTGCTGAGGTCTTGCGATTTGGTGGTAATTACATCACACAGTCCATTCATGAACTTACTAGTGTAGTTTGGAGGGATGGTGCAATGCCTATGGACTGGAAAGATGCAATTATTCTTCCTCTCTATAAAGGAAAAGGAGCCAGAACAATGTGCGGTAACTACAGAGGCATTGCTCTATTATCAGCTGCTGGCAAGGTTCTGGCAAATATTTTTCTTACCCGTCTGAATGGGTGTCTCGTAAATGATGTCCTATCTGAAACTCAATGTGGCTTCCGATCTGGGTATGATTTTCGAAGCAAGATAGATGAAGGAGAAGTGCTATGAGCAGAATATGGATCTTGTTCAGGTATTCATTGATTTACCAAAGGCCTTTGATACTGTATGGAAAATACTTGGCAAGCTTGGATGTCCAGATCACTTTGTATCTATAATTAAATCATTTCATGATGGGATAGAGGCTTGGGTCAATGTTGGTGGTGGCATGGCGGGACCCGTTCCTGTAGAGAATGGTGCCAAGCAGGATGACATCCTTGCCCCAACTCTGTTTTTTTTGTTCTTTGCTGCTGCTTTTACTCATGCTTTTGCCAACGTTAGCTCTCTGGGAATATATGTCAGGTATTGATATTCTGGCTGCCTCTTTTAATCTGCACTGTTTTGATCCCAATTCAAAAGTTTTCCAGTCTTTTATTCGTGACCTCCTATATGCAGATGACTGTGATTTAGTCACTCATACAGTGGATAACATGCAAATACTTATGACTCATATTTCTACTTCTTGCAAGGCATTTAGACTCAGCATTAGCCTGGACAAGAATGTTGTATTATTCCAGCCTGCACCAGGAAATCCATATATGAAACCAGCTATCTTGGTTGAAGGAACAATACTGAAAGTGGTAGACAAGTTTGTCTACCAGGGTAGTACACTCAGTCGTTCTTGCTCCCTGGATGAAGAAATATCTTTCAGGTTGCAGAGAGAAACTAATTCCTTCCGGCCTCTTCAGTCTCGTGTCTGGTCCCAGAATGGCATAGCAAGGCAAAACAAATTGCTGTGTACCGTGCATGTGTACTGACATCGCTCTTTTACTCATGTGAGGCATGGACATTTTACAAACATCATGTAAGGGTATTTGAACGCTTTCACCAGAGATGTATGTGACACAATCTGAATGTTAGCTGGACTTCAAAAACTCCAGACACACAGGTCCTGAGGAAAGCTTATATCTTGAGTATTGAGGAGATGGTGCACCTTATTAGAATGAAGGAAAGCAGGATCCCTAAACAGATGCTATATGGAGAACATGTTAGTGCAAAGACACCACAGCAGAAACTAAAGCTGCGATTTAAGGACTGTGTCAAGTCCTCATTAAAGGCCTGTGATATGCAGGAGACGGACTGGGAGAGCAATGTCTGTCATCGCCATAGAGAGAGGATGCTGGTTAAGGAGGGGGTCGACACCTTTGAGAGAGCACTTATACCGTATGAAGGACTTAAGGGTGCTGCTCGAAAGCGCACCGTTAGTGCAGTGAATGGGGAAAGCTTGGTTTGCAATGTTTGCAGTCGTGCATACTTGTCAAGTGCAGGTTTCATTAGTCACCAACTCAGCCGCAAATGCAAAATATAAGTTAGTCCTAGAGCGCACAATGTTCCTCAAGGTCAACAATGGTCCTCCTCGGTCACGTGTGGACGGCCATCATGTGTGTATGTATCTGCACACACACACACACATATATATACATACATATACATATATATACACACACACACACACACACACACACACACATATATATATATATATATGTATGTGTGTGTGTGTGTGTGTGTATAATGTTCTGTTCCATTATGGGAAGATCAATAACAAAAATACTCCATTTGGTGAGAGATAAATATTAATAAACACAATACATCTTTTTATGTGCTAGTAATAGTTTCATATGTTGAGAAATATCTCAAACATATTCATCAGTCAGAAACCACATACCATAACGAACTAAAAATTAAATTGGAGAAGAAACGCGAAAAACTGAGAAGGCAGCATATAGAAAATGTGGAAGAGTTTTGAAAACGGAAAACGAAAAATACGTATTACATACGCACAAAAAAGAAAAAAACAACAAGAAAGAAAATGCTATGTATTACACTAATAATTAATGGACTTCCACAAAACTGGTACTGTTATCATATTAACAAGGTAATTTAATTTATTGAATCTTGTATACACAATAAATAACTGTTAGTTCCTATTGTCTTTGAGGACAGAAAACTGGTAATCTCGCTTTTCTGAAGGTTTAACAGAACCCGAAACAGAACCCGAAACGATTTGTTTCGTTTCCCTAAAAAAAAAAAAAGACAAGAAAAGACAAGAAAATGATGTAGCATACATTTTAATTAATCCTAAAAAGAATGCTGCATAGTGCACAATTAATATACGATTATATACGAGTATATATATACACAGACTCACATATATAATAATGCAATCACATCCGTACGGAATTATCATCATCATCATCATCATCACCACCACCACCGCCGAAACCACCACCACCACCACCCACCGAAACCACCACCACCACCCACCGAAACCACC
>NC_068996.1:2224022-2225085 GCF_001194135.2 Octopus bimaculoides | reverse complement strand
ATATATAAAGAGTCCAAAGTGTACGTACGCCGCTACATCCAAATAAAAAAAAGAATACAAATAATGTGACAAGAACGCGAAACATCGAGACAGATGATACAAAAAAGGGACAACAAAACATCCAAAGTGTTGGAACTCGACTGACAAAAGAAAATTTCGAATGACCCATCCTTGTTTTTTTCCGTTTTGTATCATCTGTCTGGGTATTTTGTGTTCTTGTCCCATTTTTTGTATTCTTATATATATATAATTATGATAATAATATTCGGGAAAAAATTCCAAATTTACAGGGAAAATTATATAATTATATAAATTCATTTAATATTTATTCTTAGTCGAAATATATACATTTATTTTATTATTATTATTGTATTTTGACCTGAAGATTAGCTATATTTTTGAATAGAATTGATTTTGATCGATTTATTTTGAATCGATTTTGTTTTTATTTTATTTTCTATTTGAAAATATAGCTATGAAACACGTGTAGTCAGTTTTACTATTTAATATTTATTACTTTGTACTTTTATGACTTTTATTATAGGTCTTCTTAGTGTATTTACTTATTAAATTTTTCTATATATGATTGTGAATTTTCATGGATAAATTCAAGTATTTTTTTTCTCTCTAGCTTATATAAAAAATCCTTGTGGGTATTTTCCGGAGATAATTTTTACATGGATGTTTACTACTGGAATGAAGCTACACTACAAGTACTGTTTCTTCTTTTTTTTTTCAGCGCATCACTCTCACTTCCTACTACAACTCTCCTCTTATAGATGCAATAATCCATTCCTCTACTATTTCTGTCTTCGATGAAGGGATACATTGGATTTTCCTTGAAACAGCTGTAAGACTTTATCCATAAAATATACTGCTAACTTTTCCATTGTTCTCTTTATCCTTTTCTCTCTTTATACATACAAAAGCTAATACACGACCTATGTTATAATCCCCACTCATGTTTATACAACGAATGGGGCAAAACTAGCCGGTATACAGAACTTACTCGGTATTACCTGTATATTTGGGTTTGGTTAAATCCAATACCCTTCTTAACCTT
>NC_068996.1:2222428-2223755 GCF_001194135.2 Octopus bimaculoides | reverse complement strand
CTAGCCTATGCTCTTCAGCAAAAATGAATGAGAGAAAAAAAAACAGAGAGTCAATGAAAGAATCTTTGAAAAAATTTCAGTGATATAATTCAAATTTACAGAAAACAACAGACAAGTGGGGTACAACAGACAGATGCATTAGTTTAACGCTCGTTGTGAATGCAAAATCCTTTGACGTTTCGAGGCTATGCTCTTCATACATACATATATATATATATATATATATATATATATATACATAAAGACGTCCCCCGCCTCATAAATATTATTTGCGAACATGTATGTATGCGTAGGTGCCTGAGTTGTATTGTGTGTATGAATGTATATTGTCCTATGAAAGTCATTGATCTGTATTCAGGAGTGAGACTCCACCTCGAAAGTCTCGAGTATTTAGAAAGTGGTTAAGTTTAGTTATTACATACACACATGTCCGCTCTGCCCCTGTGTGGTAGAATCTGTCATGGGTTCCAGTCATAGATGAAACATACATGGCATCTGCAGATATGGATGCATACACGCATGCAAGCATACGTGTATGCATGTATGTTTGTATGCTTGTTTGTTTTTATGTGTGTGAGTGTGTGTGGTTTTGGGTCCTCATAAGTATGTAACAGCCATAAAGTCGATTTGAACCATGACAAGTAAAGAACCAGGAATAAAACGTGTACGGTATGCAAGACTCCATGAGAAACGATGAAATAAAATGAAAAGTCGCAGGAGGAAACGATGATAAAATGATAATGATAATAAAAATAATAGTAGTAATAGTACTAGTAGTAATTGTGGTAGAAGTAATAATAATAATATAATGACCCTAGGAAAAACAGCCAGGAAAATGATGTAAAAACTGAATTTGGAGACCACATATTTGCTGAACAACACAGAAAATCTATCATTGAAATGAAGCGGGAAGTTCTGAATGAACTTGAAGTTGTAGGGCATACAAATATTAATGATAGGAAACCACTCCATAAACTCTCAAATGCACACCAACATAAAACCCAAATAAAAATTGGCAACTGTGTTACACAAGAGATCATACAACAACTAAAACCCAATCTTAATAAGTTAAATGAAATCATTTACTCTGTTGCTAAGGTAATCAAAAGATGCTGTTTAACACCCAAAAAGCCAACAATACCAAATTCGAAAAGAAAATCAAACTGGAGGAGTAGAATTGAAACTGGTATTGAATCATTGCGAAGGGAGATATCGATATTAACTGAGCTAATCTCTGGAAATGATATAAGATCAAGAAAAGGCGGGAAGATCATGAAAAAATATGGACTTTCAACAAAGAGAAGAACTAATGTCAGCGAATGAAACA
>NC_068996.1:2221348-2222328 GCF_001194135.2 Octopus bimaculoides | reverse complement strand
AAAGAAGAGAAAAAAAAATAATATACTTAGTCAAACAGAAAGGGTTTGGGGTAGTAATAGAAGAGTTGAAACAACGTATCATTGCAGTAGCAAGTAAGCTCTTCAGATATCAGAAAAGAGTAGAACAGTATCATCAGAATAGATGATTTGAGACAGACCAGAGGAGATTTTATAACCAAATAAATAGTGGAGAACGAAGTACTGAAGATGAGAGACCTCCAGGAAGCTAGAAAGTTTTGGAAAAAGTCAGTAATCATAACAGAGATGTAGTATGGCTAAAGAAAGTGAAGGAAGAAATAGTAATTGTGAAGCAGACAGATTTAAAATTAACTAGTGCGTTAATGAGTAAAGTGCTAGGAAAAAGATGCGAATTTGACGGGTTCAAGACCAGTTTTAGTTCAAGGGTAGTTTACATGGGAAGTAGATTTAGTTCAGTACACGGGAGACTCAGGGACAACTTCAGGATTACCTTAATGGAGAAATAATACCAGATTGGATGACTAGAAGGAGGACAATACTCATTATGAAGGATAAGAGGAAGGGTAATACAGTCAGCAATTATAGACCAATCACTTGCTTATCATTAGTTTTATCATCAGTAAGCTGTTAACATGAATGCTTTCATAATGCGTTTATGAGCACCTTGATAACTAGAATTTACTACTAGAAGAGCAGAAAGGTTGCAGGAAGAAGGCTACAGGAATGCATGATCGATTATATATAGACAAAGTGGTTCTAAATGAAGTAAAAGCTAGAAAGAAAAATCTAACAATAGCATGGATAGATTATAGGAAAGCCTAGGAGATGATCCCATACTCATGGATAAGTGAATGTCTGAGTATATTCAGTATAGCAGACACCATAAGAGAATTGATTAGCTTTAGCATGAAGAAATGGAAAGTAGATCTTTACTCAGGTGACATACTCTTAGGGAAAGTAAATATCAAAAGAAGAATTTTCCAAGGGGACTCGTTGTCCCC
>NC_068996.1:2220200-2221338 GCF_001194135.2 Octopus bimaculoides | reverse complement strand
TCTTAGGGAAAGTAAATATCAAAAGAAGAATTTTCCAAGGGGACTCGTTGTCCCCTTTAATATTTGTCTTATGTTTGATCCTCTTCAGTTTAGTATTAAGGAAGACAAGGGAAGGGTATCAAATTCAGAAATAGTAATGGAAAAAAATTAACCATTTTCTCTACATCGATGATCTGAAGTTTTTTGGTAAGAGTGGAAAAGGGATAGATTCTTTAATACAGTCTGTAAGACTCTTCAGCAAAGATATAGGCATAGAATTTGGAAGAGATAAGTGTGCAATATTAGTCATGTGAAGGGGACAGGTAGTCAACAGCGAAGGCATCCAATTACCAGATGTTTAGACATTAAAATCACTGAAAGGAGGAGAGGGTTATAAATATCTAGGAGTATTAGAATCTGACACAGTACTAACTACAGAAATGAAAATTGTGAAAGAGTACATCAGAAAGGTGAGGAAGCTAATGAAGTCAAAGCTAAATGATCCGAATCAAGTGAAGGTTGTAAATACTTGGGCGGTGTCATTACTTAGATACTCAGCAGCTTTTGTAGATTGGACTAAAACTGAATTAGCAAAGCTAGACAGAAGAACTAGGAAGGAATTCAATATGACTGGAGGACTCCAACAAAAGGCTGGGGTAGCAGCATTATACTTACCTAGAAAGGAAGGTGGAAGAACAGAGAAGGGGAAGAAGAAGAAGAAGAAGAAGAAGAAGAAGAAGAAGAAGAAGAAGAAGAAGAAGAAGAAGAAAAGGAAGAAGAAGAAGAAGAAGAAGAAGAAGAAGAAGAAGAAGAAGAAAAAGAAGAAGAAGAATTGAAAGAAGAAGAAGAAGAAGAAGAAGAAAAGGAAGAAGAAGAAGAAAAGGAAGAAGAAGAAGAAGAAGAAGAAGAAGAAGAAGAAGAAAAAGAAGAAGAAGAAGAATTGAAAGAAGAAGAATAAGAAGAAGAAGAAAAGGAAGAAGAAGAAGAAGAAGAAGAAGAAGAATTGAAAGAAGAAGAAAGAGAAGAAGAAGAAGAAGAAGAAGAAGTAAAAGAAGAAGAAGAAAAAGAAGAAGAAGAAGAAGAAGAAGGAAAAGAAAAAGAAGAAGGAAAAGAAGAAGAAGGAAAAGAAGAAGAAGAAGGAAAAGAAGAAGAAGAAGAA
>NC_068996.1:2207795-2219333 GCF_001194135.2 Octopus bimaculoides | reverse complement strand
AAGAAGAAGAAGAAGAAGAAGAATTGAAAGAAGAAGAAGAAGAAGAAGAAGAAGAAGAAGAAGAAGAAGAATTGAAAGAAGAAGAAGAAGAAGAAGAAGAAGAAGAAGAAGAAGAAGAAGAAGAAGAAAAAGAATTGAAAGAAGAAGAAGAAGAAGAAGAAGAAGAAGAAGAAGAAGAAGAAGAAGAAGAAGATATTTGGAGCATAGAAATCTAACATACCAGGGAAGCGTAGCGTTACGGAAATTAAAAGTGAAAACGAAATTTGAACGAAAGGGGAAGATATAAATATTGCAGATGAGGACGCAAAAGAGATGCTTAAAATGATGTGGAATTGGGAAGACCTTGGGCCAAATTGTTTCTAGAGATTTTGTCTTAAAAATCTCTAGAGCATGCTCCACCATACATGGTCGTTTCTTACAAACAGTATAGAGTAAAAAAAGAACGCCAACATGATACTGACAAGAGGAAAGATAGTGGTAATACGTACAAAGAAAAGAATGGGTTGTTAGTTATTATTGGTTTATAGCAAGCTTACCATTATTCTGTAAATTATCAACTGGTCTCATACCAGTTCCAGAGGAGCAAAAGGGGCACAGACAGGAGTCAAAGGAAATTGCTTATATGTTGAATATAGAAAGCATGATATTAAGTGAGGTATGTGTAAAAGAAGAAAAAATTAGCAGTAGGTTGACTGGACTACAAAAACGCCTACGAAAATGTTCTACTCTGTTAGACTATAGAGCGCCTGAGGTCACTCGGTGTCAATGAGAAGATCAGCAGTTTTGTAAAAAAAAAAAAAAAAAAAAATCATTGAAATCGTGAGAAATAGAATTAAAAATGTAGAAATGAACAGTAAAACAATATAAAAATTTGCAGTAGGATATTTCAGAGATTCTTTCTATCCATTACTCGTCGTCATTGCGTTAATCCCTCTGATAAGCATGCTGAGAAAATCCAGGCCTGTCTATAAGATTGTAAAACCAAGGTGAAAATATATTCCCTGCTGTATATATAAATGGCCTCAAACTCTACACTATAACTGAATTCCCTGATACGATCAGTAATATTATTTAAGAATGATATAACTTTGCTGATTGGAGTAAATAAGTGCGAGGTTATAATTATGAAGAAAGTTCGAAAGATTAGTGCGTATGGTATGATATTACCATGATGTCAATATATCATCCTGCTGTACCATCTCTCAGGACACATGCACCTATGACGATATGGTAATTAAAATAGAAATGAGAGAGAAAATCTCCAAAGAATAGAAGAAAATTATAAGGGAAGTGTTCGAAATAAACCAAATGGATGAGGGGATATCATCAGCGTAATCAATTAATAATCCTTGCCTTTGATGAAATTCTCTGCACCATATCTAAAACGGACAAAGACAGAGCTATATTATATAAAAAGAATTATGTAGAACTAGGAACGTGCTCACTACAACCTAAACTGTCCTAAAAGTAATACTAACAAGGTCTACTTGCGGAGAAATGAGGTACTCAGAGGAATATTGCGAAGAAATGAGGCACTCAGAGGAATATTGCGAAGAAATGAGGCACTCAGAAACGGTGCACTCAGAGGAATATCTATGAAAACAATTTGCAATGATTCGGTTGGACAATTCTTGATAATGATTTAGAAGTTGATAAGATATCCAATAGAAACATTTTTTGGTAATGGAAAGGAATTATTTTGTTTAAAATAGTTCTTAGCAACAAAAGAATTCTAAAAACCATCTTCCTAGAATCATCAAACAGATTCGTCTACTGGAGTAGTCCTGTTATTGATAATAGATGAGGATAAAACTGTGCGAACGGTGCTAAAATTAAATTTAAAAGCGAATAGTATGATAAAGTAAAACAAAATACTGAAGTAATCAAACTATAAGATCTATATATCCAGTGTATATAGACCCAATATTTCACTGGAGCTCGACAAAACGAAATTCGCAGAGTTGAAATGACAATGACCACTAAAATCATTATATATAAGTCTAGCATACAACTGTAAAGCTCCAACATAAATTCTCCGAGATAATACTTAAAAAAATGTCTGTATTTCATTCTTTTAGGTACCAAATTTCACCGTCTTCAGGTAAAATACTATGGTATTTTATCAGCGTACAACGAATCAAATACGTACATTATAAATTGGCCAACACCTTCAGTATCCCCATTGTCAAAAGTGTCACAAATAATGACATAATACAAGATCATAAAAATACAGGGTACAAGGTAACTAAAAATTCTAGAAATTACATTGACTTAGCTATTGAACTGCTCCTACTTCTCCGCTTTGAGAATACATAGCTCTGATATTACCGATATTGCTAGGAAGTCGTAGAAAAGAAGGGTGGGATACATTCTTCAAACTGAACCAACTAATTGGAGACCTATGAGCAAAACAAGTGAGATGGTTGGATAATATTTACAGTCTCAGTTACTCACGTTTATGAATTTACTTGGAAAGTGTAACGACAATTACTTTTAATAGTACGCTTTAGAGAAGTTGCTTGAGAGCGCTACTCTCACAACGCTCCCAGAAAAAAATTGGCAGAGAAGATGGATAATAATAACAATTACAACAACAACAGCGGCAACAACAATAATAATAGTAACATGTACAACAAAAAATTTACGAAACAACAAACCCAAACACTAGGAATGCAAAACGATAACCAAAATACACCAAATCAGAACACAGACAAAAATATAAACGGAAGCAAATGAGAAACAAACCTGAATACTGGAAACAATGAAAGTGGGAACCATGATTATGATACTCTAAAAATGAGAATTTTTAATCTAGGAATTATAAAACACAGAACTCAGTATTGTATCTTCCAAAAAATTAAAGTTGATAATAAGACAGCAACAATAATAACTGATATAAATCTGGCCGTCAGAAAACAAACAGCAACAGAAACAAATGTCAGTATGACCGAGTTAAATAAAATGATATATGCAGCAGTCTCTGTGACCATAAAAGAAGTTGAATACTCCCTCAAATCAATCCAAACAGGAGTATCATCACCAAAAACAAACTGTGTGGATAAATAATATCCAGAAAAGAAAAAAAAACGGAGAATAAAAGAAAGGATCTGTCAATCTTCAATGAAACTAGTAGGCAAACAACACTATTAAACAAGAAAGAAAAGTTCTACTGAAATACAAAATAACAAAAGAACATAAAAAAGAACAGCTAAAGCAAAATATCCTCGCCAGTGCACGAAGAATCTGTCGATATGAGAAACGCCAACGATTCTCTGAACAAAACAAACAGTTCAAATCCAATCGAAATCGATTCTATCAAGAACATGGTAAAATGTAACAAAGATCAATGCAACACCACCAGGAGAAGAAGTGGAAGAAATTTGGAAAGAATTATGTGTAGCGAAGTAACAACCCCAGAAAAGATCAAGCAAAGCAATAAACACAGCACGTGAACAACTCTGGATACCTATAACAGCGGAAGAGGTCACCTAGGCACTGCAAAAACTGAGCAATTGAAAAGTACTCAGGTGTGGCAAGATCCCTAATTTCAGGCTAAAATATTTAACAGGGATTCATAAGATATTGGCCAAAAAATTTAATGTGATGCTAGCAGAGCCAGAGACAACAATAGGGAAAACTCGTAATTCTCCAAAACACTGAAATGACGAAACTGCAAAACTACCACCCCTTAATATGTCTGCTACAACTTATAAAGCCTTAACTGCAATAATATCGCAGAAAAAAATGGGCGAACAACTCGTTTCCAGAATACCAGGTGGGATGCTACAAAGGCTCATATGGCTGTTGTAAAGGCCAGTTATTATTCAATAAAGCCATGACTGAAAACCGCCAAATAAAAAAGAAAGGGTCTAAGCATGACTTGGTTATCGAAATGTCTTTCCCCACACATGGATTCCGGAAACACTAGCCATGAACAAGGAAGCACCAACAATAATAAAATATCAATATATAAAACTTGCCATGAATAAATGGCAAATAGTGTTGCAACTTCAGACAAAAGAAGAATCATAAAATCTAAAACCATCCCCATTAGAGGAAGAATATTCCAAGACACGCCCTCTTGCAAAAAGAGCGGGCAGAAACAAACGGAAGAGCGATGGAGCTAGAAGCCGTTGCATGGACAGTATATACTTCGAAGTCAAAATGCTGATGTAGACCAAACAATAACCCATCAGTGTTTCCGAAGTGCAGGATTGAAAACAGAGACTGGAGTTTCATATCGTTGTACAAGATCAAAGCTTTCATACAAAAAACTACCAGGCTAACGTTCTTCAAAATGGATCTGACCCTAAATGCAGATTCTGTGACACCTTTGACGAAACATAGGCCATCTCTTCTCGTGATGCCCTGTGCTGACAGCAAACCAATATGAAAATCTCCACGATTGGGGTAGGACAGTATTTACATTGGAAAATATGTATACACTAGAAAATCAGCGCTCCTGCTTGCTGGTATGAACATCAACCCCGGAACCAGTCGTTGAATGTAAAAGTGTCACTATCGTCTGCGATTTTCCCGTCAACAAAATAATCCAGGTAATCGACTAGACATAATTATTAAAGACAGGGAAGAAAATACTTGTAAGCTAATAGATGTAAGTGTTACCACTAATAAAAAAAATCTATAAAGTACTTTGACAAATTAAGTAAATATAAGGACCTGGAAATCGAAATACAAAAGATGTGGCATCTTAAAACGAGAACTGTTCCTGTTTTTGTAGGTGCCCTAGGTATGATAAGAAAGGGGTGTTAGAAACATCAAGATAAGATCTCAGGAGGACCCTGTCTCAAAGAAATCCAAAAGATTGTGCTGACAAGTATTGCCCATATCCTTAGAAAATCCTTATCCATTTAAATGAATGTGTTGTATTCCATGAAGATGTTTCGCTACTGTCCCTGCCACTTCCCCTCCCCAAGCTTTCAGTCAAACTGTAATAACTCTTATCCCTCACTCTCCTCAAGACGTTGGGTGTGTCTTGGCGAGTGAGTGTAACAAACATGCAGATTAAAAGTAAAAGAAATGCAGTACCAGGCAGTGGCTGTCATGGCTTTTAATCTTAACTGATTGGAAGTGTTATGTATATATTTTGTCTTGGTGTAAAAGAAGAGTTAAAGCAAATATTCTGCCCAATACTACAGATTTGCTTGTGAGCTGTTTGGTCTTAACCACTTGAGCATGTCCCTTAGTGACTGACGATATGTGCATCTCTGATCATGAGCAGAATTAATGGGGAGCATCACAGCCATGTGTTGATAGGGGTTCTTTGAGACTTGAATAATTCACCTCTAGAAACATGGGTGTTTTTCAAGGACCTTTTGAGGGGGATGGGCTACTTGACCTAAACAATAATAAATGCCCTGATGCAGTACTAGGCATTGACTCTCATGACTTCTGATCTTAACTGATTGGAAGTGTTATTATGTACATTGTTTTGTCTTGGTATAATAGATGGGCAACAGCTAATATTCTGCTTAATACCACAGATTTGCTTGTCAGTTGCTCTACCTTAACCAGTTGAGCATGTCCCTTTGTAAATGACGATGTGTTGAGAGGAATTCTTTGGAGTTTGGATGATTCCCCTCTGGAAACATGGGTGTTTTGTTCAACATCTTAAATAAACCTTATTCAGGGATTTTTTGATCCCAAAGAAAGTTCTAATTGGGCCCCACCTGCAAGATCATGCTTTGTTTATCCTGATATGAGATCACCATGTCGCGCACATGTGGTTGTGATGCATGTGCCTGGTGTACCCTTATCAGACGGGTTGTCATGATGGGTATACTGGGCTTCGTATATATTACCCCAGTGTCACTTTGATGGCATGCACTGCTCTCTCACTCAATAATAATAATAATAATAATAATAATAATAATCTTTTATACTGTAGGCACAAGACTCGAAAATTTGCGGGGAGGGGCTATTCGATTACATCACCACGAGTGCGTAACTGCGTAACTGGTACTTTTTCTTTTCATCGATGCCTGAAAAGATGAAAGGCAAAGTCGACTTGAAAGAACTAAAGTAACAAGAATATGCATATGTTGATTCAAAAACACGTAGGAATAAACGTAAAAGTGACGAATAAATAAAAGAAATAATGTGACGGTAATGATGACGACGGCGACAATAACGATGATTATGAAATAATTCACGTTGTTGATGATAAAGATGATAGCAATGACGGTTATGGAGATGATAAGAACAATGATGTTAATACAATTAAGTTTTAGCTTCGGTTCAACGTTGATCGGACAGGCGTGTAATTATAGACACGCAGCCATGACCAACCAGACCATTATTGTTTTCCAAGATTAATGTGTCTACACTGTCAATTATAGTCCTTCTGTGTAACTTAGAAGAGATTTTACCGCTACTTCTAGCAGTTAAATCATAACATTGGTGTACCTTGTATTCTTTTCTACTCTAGGCACAACGCCCGAAATTTTGGGGGAGGGGGCCAGTTCATTAGATCGATCCCAGTACGCAACTGATGCTTAATTTATCGACCTCGAAAGGATGAAAGTCAAAGTCGTCTTCGGCAGAATTTGAACTCAGAACATGAAGATAGACGAAATACCGCTAAGCATTTCGACAGCTCACGTTTCTGCCAGCTCACCGCCTTGGCGTACCTTTTGTTGACTTGCTCATGATAATGGTGATATAGTTACTGCTACTTCTGCTGGTTTTGATGATGATGATGATGATGAGAAAAAAAAAACTATTTGGCTGTGGTCGGTAATGGTTGGGAGAGTGCAGAAGTTTCGCAAACAGGAAATAGCTATTTTTTTTATGCCTATACAAAAACAAAAACAAAAAAAGTTGTTTTTTGAAATCGTACTTGGTTTGAATGAATTTTGTCTATCCACCTGCTTCTTAACACGAGTCCAATACCTGACAGGCACGCGTCTCGGTACAGAACACTGATGTGATGTTGGACAGCGTGACTGATGGGGTGGGGTAGCTGGTAGGAGGCAATTGCGATTAGGTAATTGTCATCATCATCATCATCATCATCATCATCATCATTATTATTATTATTATTATTATTATTATTATTATTATTATTATTATTATTATTATTATTATTATTATTATTATTATTATTATTATTATTATACTTGCAGAATTACGCCACACTGAATTATGATGGTGACAGCGGGGAGTGATTCTGTAAGGGTGCCGATGGCGACGGCGACGGCGACAATGAAATTAATGACGATGATGATGATGATGATGATGATGATATTGAGCTATTTAAAATATCTTGACATTGACAAGCAAAAGAAACACGCACGTGCTTGAAGACAAACGCGTGCACATGCGTACACATATCTATACGGGCACACACCAAACAAGCAAAACAAACAATGAAAACACATACATACAGAAACATACAAAAGTAATTACACACACACAAATATTCTCTTTCTTTCAAGCCCACCCTTCTCCTTCTGTCTTCTATTTTCTCTGAGAATCTGTTTCTTCCAGTTTCTGCAACTAGTGAACACACCACACATATACACCAACGCACTCCGCTGTAGACCATGATTAAAAGATAACAAACGCCTTGTTTTCCCCTAGATAACTGGCTACGTTCATGGACAACTATAAAGACGGAAAGAGTAAGAGAGGAGGCTAGATAGAAAGGTTAATGATAGAGAGAGAGAGTGTGTGAGTGAGAGAGAGAGAGAGAGAGAGAGAGAGAGAGAGAGAGAGAGAGAGAGAGAGAGAGAGAGAGAAAGAAAAAGAGGGGGAGAAATGTTGCCACCATAACGTTAGAATGTTATCTACATGTTGATACTGATGTTCAGAAAATTGATGTGGATGTACATACATGTGTAAATGAACACATGCGCCCTCAAATATATGATCGAAGTAATTCTATCCGTGGCCATCCCAACTTTGCTCCAGGCCTAGGACATTGCCAAATATATTCCGTATGTTTAGATGGCAAAGAGAAATGGGTGGTAATTTTATTACGATGAGCGACACACTAGAGACTGGCTCCTTAGCTCTTATGTGTTTCTGCTTGCTTGCATGCATGCATGCATACATACGTACATACATACATACATACATGCATACTTACATACACACTTACATACATACATACATACATACATACATACATACGCACATACATACATACATGCACACACACACATACATGCATAGATACATACATACACTCGTACATACATACATACATGACCATTATGAAAGTAATAACATCACTACATCAGAACAAGCAGCTGAGAGGAAGGGAAACTGGGGATGTGCCGAGCAATTGTTAATAAACAAAACTGTGATGTCAGATGTGCGAGAGCATAGAAGAAACCTAGTTTCAATGTGGCGAGACTACAAGAAAGCCATTGACTCTTCACCATGCAGGGATGGTAGCAGCCCTTCAACTTGTTAAATTTCCAGTGAGAATAGTCAAAACCATAGCTGACCTGACTTCATCATGGACCACCATCTTGTAATTAAACACAAAGAGCGACTGTATTATCACCAACAGAATACAGCATCGCAAAGGCATATTCCAAGGAAACAGCCTCTCTGCGATGTTTATACTTTCTGTAAAGCCCTCGTTAAGGAAGTCTGAAGGATATTTTACTGGTTCACAAGAAACAGAAATACCAAAATTACACACTGTTTCTCTGTGGATGACTTGAAACTTTATGGAAAAGTATATTCATGAGATGAAAAAGAGCCTTGACCTCGTTACAACATTTTCAAAGGATGTTGGGTTGGAGTTTGGTCAGGATAAACGTTGTTATATGGTGGTGAAGAGGGAGAAAACTATAAACCAGACTAGTAACATCTCCATCAATAATTTGATTGCTTCCCCTGTATCTGACGAGGAATGTTACAGGTATCTAGGCGTGGAGGGAAATATATCTTACAGTGGCACCTGTAACAAGACATGTGCCACTAAAGAATTTTAGAGCCAAATAAAGAAAAGTTGGACCTCAGAACTCTCTGTATTCAATAAAACAGTGGCCCACAATGTGTTTGCAGTGCCAGTGCTCATACCAACATTTGGGCTGCTTGACTGGACGCTTGATGAAATCTGAGCAATTGATGTGAACACCCGGAAAATACTAACACACATATAATTTCCACATAAACAGTGACGTAGTAGACCGCCTCTACCTAAAACGAAAACAAAGCGACAGAGGCTTAATATCGAACCAAAATACCGTTGAACGTCGCATCATATCCCTTCGGCAACATCTTTTAACCACCAAGTGTCGAAGTGCATCCCTCGATAAAGTTTGCATACATGAGGCTGATAACATCATAAGACTTGTAAGACATGTATACATACACACACACACACACACACACATACACACACACACACACATACACACACACACACGCACACATATATATATATATATATACATATGTCTAGGGTCCGATAGGTAAATTGTATCATTTTATATTTTCAATTTTTTTTTACGCATGCGCATTGTTTGTTGTTGATTTTGTCGATTAATACTATAATAGGGTTAGTTGGGCACCGTCTATGAGTAAAACAACACCATGATGCAATTCACTCTGCCAGAAATTTGGAAATGATATACTATACTACTTCGCATTTTCGCTGGAAGCTATAATACAAACATTTCAGAGTGTTTGGGTGGAATTCTGAGGTCAGTGCAATCTGAGGATCTGTACCGAAAGTGTTTAATCTCAGACATCCTGTCAACATCATGGTGTTTGGAGTGATCATTACTGATGGCAATGTTATGCCTCCATCCGTCTTCCTACACGGCCTCAGACTCATTACGGAGGCCTACATCAAGTGTCTGGAGGAGATTGTGCTGCTCTTAGTCAAGAGGGTGGCTTCTGGATGACCCGGTGTCACACAAGCAATAGAACCCAATCATAGCTTTCAGACAATTTATGTGACCACATCACCCCTAACATATAGCCACTCAACTCTACCGACTGTAACTCTCTTGATTATCATGTGTGAGGTGCAGTTGAGCGAGCGACCAAAACAAAAAAAAGCCCTTCCAATACCAACGATGAGCTGAAGGCAAGGATTATCTACTAAATCCAATCATAATGCTTTGGTCGACCCGATGCAACAGTAGACGACACTTACCGAAGGTGCCACGCAGTGTGAACCAGGAATCATCTAGTTGGTAAGCAAGTGTGTTACTACACAGCCACGCCTGCGCCTGAGATGGAAAAAATAAAGGAAAATAAAGAAATAGCTAAATATATAAATAAATAAAGGAACAGTGAAAACCTACAAGATATTGCTGAAAAGTTCCTGGCTTTTGGTAAAAGAAAATACAAGATGTTCAGTTGACTATGATTTTATGTAACATATTTTCCTTTCAGATCCACACATTTACTGTAGTTTTCTAAGCCCTATAAAAGAACTCGGATGGTTGGACTGCTGACCAGGTCTTTCACGATACTTTTAAAGCCAGGAATTTTTCAGCAACCCATCGTATAATTTCGCTTATCTTTGTATATGGATGAGACTGAAGGGGTTGAAGACAAACACATTTCTCTTTGGCCAATCCCTTATCAACTCCTTCAAGTTTCACTTGAAAAGGAAAATAAGGGTTGAGAGAGAAGCCAGTTGGCTGAAAAGTGGATGAAAGTGACGAGAATGGTGCGAGCGAACGGGCATGCCCTGAACATATGCCTGTATTTGGAGAAAGGAAAGGGAAAGAGGCACCTCCTTCAAAGGTCTGAGTATCGCTGTTTTCTATGGGGATTTTCCACGAGCAGCCCTTGAAGGTCCTCTCCCTATTGAGGATTACATATTGTTCAATTTTGTTTCCATATTAACTTCGTTTACACGCAAAACACTCACAACATAGACTCACACACATTCTCTATTTTGTCCTGTACTGTTCATAATGCTTTCTTAATGTAAACCCTTTATGGTTAATAAAGAAACCATTACTATTATTATTACTGAGTGAGGGAGCAGTGCATGCCATCAAAGTTACATGAAGCCCAATATGCCCACCATGACTACCCGTCTAATGAGGTTACACCAGGCACATGCATCGCAACCATATTTGCGCGACATAGTGATCTCATATCAAGATTAACACTGCATGAACTCGCAGGTGACTCTAGTTTAGAATTTTCCTCAGGTCGAGTAGCCCATCCTGCTCAAATGGTCCCTCAATAAAATTTGTTTATGGATGTTGAATAAAACATCCATGTTTCCAAAGGTGAATTATTCAAACCCCAAAGAATTCCTCTCAGAATATATGGCTATGATGCTCCCCTACTACTTCTACTCATGATCAGAGATGCACATATCGTCAGCCACCAAGGGACTTGCTCAACTGGTCAAGCAAATCTGTAGTATTAAGCAAAATATTTGCTGTAGCCCATCTTTTAATAACAAGTCAAAACAATGTTCATGATAACATTTCCAATCAGTTAAGATGAGAGGCCATGTGAGCCACTGTCTGGTAATGCGTTGGTGCAATCATCATCATCATCATCACCATCACTACCACTATTACC
>NC_068996.1:2204969-2206336 GCF_001194135.2 Octopus bimaculoides | reverse complement strand
ATCATAATCATTATCATTATTATTATTATTATTATTTATTCTTTTTAGCTCAGGTTTTGTTGTAACTCCTGGAGTCTTCCGTGCGTAGTGGGCTTGCTGCCTGCAGACTACGGTACCATGCTATCTGTTCTTTTCAACTATCAAATACTTTCCTGATTATTCTGGCCGTGCCAAAGAGGCAAACTTTTTGCAACACTTCTACTGGGCCCTCTATTCCAATTTTCTTTATATTCGCTTAGATGCTTTCTGATACTGTCGCCAAGGACCCACCATTAATTGTCACTATCTTTCTCTCCTTCAGTTTCCATAGCCGGGCAATTTCGTACTGAAGAAATTATCCGCTCGCCTTCTTTCATGACTATTCGGGGTTCAAAGAGGCTTGCAACATCAACTATATAGCATATGTGCTGCATGTTACATTCCTCTTTGGTAGAGTTGCCATTGACTTCTTCAAGTTTCACTTGGAAAGAAACTAAGGTTGGAGAGGGAAGTGCTGTCCTCGAGTGAGTTTATTGAAAGGTGGGTGAAAGTTGCAAAAATGGTTGGTACCGCTCTAAGTGTAGGCGGGAAGGAATTGGAGAGGGCACTTGCTCATGGGGTTTCAGAGAAATCTCGGACAGTGGAGTTCCTCGATTATACCTAGAGGCGTTCCTGTATCAGGAGGGCCGCATCTCCATCATCTTTCCCTCCATTTATTTTACCTTTGTATGCTATGCATATGTCGTTTCATTTCCAGTGTATACCATGTATACTTTACTTTTTTTTTAATCATTTCATTATTATATGTAAACCCACAAAATTTATGTCTGTCTCTGTATTGTTCCCCTTCTGCTACGCCCTTATGGCAAATAAATGAAATCATCATAATCATTATTATTATTATTATTATTATTATTATTATTATTATTATTATTATTATTATTTTATGTTTGACTTTTATTTTGCATTTGTACAAGTTGGATCCAAGTCTCACCCAGAGACATCAAGAGACAACAAGTTAGAAGTTCATGTAGGTGTTATGCCTAGGGTACCATATATTTGAATTTGTACAGTTTTGTTCTAGTGAATGTTTAAGAAACCAAAAGAAAATTATGTGTTTGTTTTAAAATTTGAGATCACATAGACAGTATTTTACGTAGGATATGGGCAGTTCCCATGAGCACTATCAAAAGATAGTGCTCATTATTATTATTATTTTTATTATTATTATTATTATTATTATTATTATTATTATTATTATTATTATTATTATTATTATTATCATTATTATTATCATTGTAATTATCATTATTATTATTATTATTATTATTATTATTATTATTATTATTATTATTATTATTATTATTATTATTATTATTATTATTATT
>NC_068996.1:2198390-2203444 GCF_001194135.2 Octopus bimaculoides | reverse complement strand
GAGTGGAGAGAGCGTGTCTCCCTGGAATATTCCTCTTCTAATGGGGATGGCTTTCGTTTTCACAAGTCCCTCTTTTGTTTGGAGCTGTAGCACTGTCTGCCATTTGTTCATTGAGTTCTCTTTGTATTTTATGATAATTGGTGCCACCTTGTTTATGGCTAGTGTTTCCAGAATCCACGTGTGGGGAACACTGTCGAAAGCCTTTTGGTAGTCCACCCAGGCCATAATATTATTATTATTATTGTTGTTGTTGTTGTTGTTGTTGTTGTTGTTATCGTTATGATGTCAAGCGGCAAGCACAGAGGTTTATCGACTTAAAGCCTCCCCCGAAATTGCTGGCCTGGTGCCAAAATCATCATCATCATCATTATTATTATTATTATTATTATTATTATTATTATTATTATTATTATTATTATCTCATTTAGATTTTCATTTACCCACGTTCCAATGCTTCCCCAAATCATCAATCATTCACCCCATTTATTTTATACATGCGTATTCTCTTCTTGTTTATGCCCTGACGTCACATTTCTGCAAGAGTTCCTACCATACTTATTTATACACACACACACACACACGCACACACATACACGCACTCGCTCTCTCTCTCTCTCTTTCTCGTACACACAACATACACACACGCACACGCACGCACACAAACACACGCACCCAAATATAAACGTATGTTCTGTCTTCCAGCTTTCGTGTTTGTTTTATGCAGTGAAAATGGTTCCGTATATATTTGTAATTACTATTAATACCACTGGTGTTGTTGCGTTTATTTGATTGAGTTTTTCTCGTATTTCTTTTAACAATTTCACTGGACCCTATCATTTCCCGTGACGTACACGTGTTATGTCTTACGAACTAACTCGAAAACGAGAACAAAAAGAATAATAAAAAAACTAATAAAAGAAATCACAAAACATGAACAACGATAATAATAATCACATGAATAAAGCGGAACAAGAACAATAATATATATATATATATATATATATGTATGTATGTATGTATGTATGTATGTATATATGTATGTATGTATATATGTATGTATGTATGTATGTATGTATGTATGTATTATGTATGTATATATGTATATATGTATACATATATATGTATACATATATATATATATATACACATATACATACACATACATATATACAAAGGAAATTTATATTAAACCAAACGAAGCTCAGATAGCCGAACTAAGTTAAACCACCAACATCAGCTCCGTCCCTAGCCTCCATCCGCCCTACATGTCGCTAAAACGTAACCGCCACCTCCACCGATCATCCAAAACCAGTCCTATAACCAGCCGAACCCTAACCCATTCACCACCCACCTCACTAACATTCGGCTTTGTTCTACAACCACACTAATTCCCATTTAACGACACCTGACGTTAATCCCTCAAAACTACGGCTGCAACTGGAACTGTGATCACAGATTTTAGCTTCAGCTGGTAGCCAAGCAGCGACCTGCATGCCTCTTTCTTTCTTTCTTTCTTTCTTTTTTCTTTCTTTCTTTCTTTCTTTCTTTCTTTCTTTCTTTCTTTCTTTGTTTCCTTGTTTCTTTTTTACTTTCTTCTTATCTTTCTTTTCTTACCTTTCTGCTACCACTGCCACAGCAGCTCGAACTGTCGTAGTGACCATTGTGACAGTCAGACCCACACTCCTACACATACACAGGCTCACACGCACGCATTCACGCACACGCATACACTCTCTTTCGCACACAAATCTACATACATTATATGCATATCTCTATATAATAATAACCGATATAAAAGTTGGTTGCTTGGTTGGTTGGTTGGCTGGCTGGCTGGTTAATTCCCCAGTGGCACCATACATAGTAAATGGACAGGGAGTGGGAGAGCAAAAGAGAAATATCGAGAAGTTAATATAAGCAACGTCGTCGATAGACGCCAAATACATGACAAGCTTGCACACGCACCCACACACATAAACACGCAACGCACTCACACACACTCGCACACAACACACATGCATTCACACAAGCTTCTGTCTCCATACACACAGACATAACTATAGTTTAACAGTTTAAACATGACAGTTTGTTGGACGATGTAAAATTACCTTTGGTTTATAGAGCCATCGTTGTGAGTGTGTGGTTGTGTGTTTGCATATATGTATGCTTATGTATGCACGCACACGCACACACACACTCACACACATATGAGGAAGTAGAATTACTAAGCAATAGAGAATTGTGTTGTAAATTGCATTAGCTTACAGCTGTTTGCCCTATGAGATGCTATACAGCCATAGCTGAGTACCTGAGTATCACCCTGTAGCTTCGTCGGAGCTTCAAACATGAAATGAACCTCATATTAGAAGCTCCCATGAAGCTACAGGGTGATAGTCAAGCGTTCAACTATGTCTGTATAGCATCTTATAGCATAAACAACTATACGCTAATGCAATTCACAACATAATTCTTTATTCCTTTGTCATCCAAAATATCCTATCACTACTCTGTACTCAACTGACGCGCTTTCTAAAGCGTATGGATAGTGAGTTCTAACGCCAAATTATTCGTATCGCTATGCCTTTGGAGAATATTAA
The DNA here is from genome assembly GCF_001194135.2 of Octopus bimaculoides. Lineage (NCBI taxonomy): Eukaryota > Metazoa > Mollusca > Cephalopoda > Octopoda > Octopodidae > Octopus > Octopus bimaculoides. The sequence goes on along the minus strand of NC_068996.1, from coordinate 2,200,850 downwards.
TATATAAATTTAATACACAATATATTGATTAAACTAATCCGTTGTATGTGTACGTCTACACACACACACACACACACACACACACACACACACACACACACACACACACACACACACACACACACACACACACACACACACACACACACACATATTAGGAGAACATTGCATAAAAAATTTAAGACAAACGGAAAATTTGACAAAAACATAAACGTAAATTTCACACGGCCACAACACACAGAAAATTCGTAGCTAGTTCCTTATCAGCCAACGTCCAAGTGACCTTAGCAGTTACGCGCTGTTATTGTTGAGACTATTGCTTCTTGTAGGCGCCACTGCAAAACAGCCATTGGAAGTAGCTAACTAACGGACAAGTAAATGACGAAAACAAACAAGACAAACTAAAATAATCATAATAATCACACACACACACACACACACACACACACATATATGTACATATATATATACAAAAATAGATATATCAATTAAAAGTCGTGCGACTACCAGTCAGACAAATAGGGGTAACACAAAAGAAAATGAAAATGTCCTAAATGATGACTGGAGACCCGAAAATGGCAGAACGAAGGAAGAAGTAAACAAACCATAGAAGAAAAAGCTAAAGGTGTGGCTGTGTGGTGCAGGTGTGGCTGTGTGGTAAGAAGCTTCCTTACCAGCCACATTGTTCCGTGTCCAGTCCCACTGCACATCTTGGATAAAAGTCTTCTACTCGGGCCGACCAACGCCTTGTTGGTGAAGTTGGTAGGCGGAAACTGAAAGAAGTTCTTCGTAAATATGTATATATTATCTGCTTGTTCGTTCACCCATTGTACTTTAGTTAGAGAGGGGAAGGGCTAGTGGGAGGTGGAGTAAAAGTGAAAGAGAGAGGGGAGGAATACGAGCAGAAAGAAACGAAGTAAGGAAGAAGTAGAGAAAGGTGTATAATGACGCCTAATGTGTCACGTGTTTAGTTGAAGAGAGAGGCGAAGAATATGATTAAAGGACAGTGACAGAAAAGAGGAAGAGAGAAGTGTTAACGACGTGCTGTAGGGTAGAGATGGGAAAGGCAAAGAGAAAGAGATATATTTTGGATACAATATTCAGCAGAGGGTGATGTTCGGTACTAAGGTTAAAGAAAGACAGATAGAGAGCGATGGGCAGCGGAGAGAGTTATATTCAAAAGGAGAGAGAGAGAGAGAGAGAGAGAGAGAGAGAGAGAGAGAGAGAAAGCAGACAGCTAGCCGATGCATTATGCTGCCACTTATGTGGTTAAGAGAAGTGAGAGGTGAAAATAAGGAGAGAAATGTTAAAAACATGAAGAGGGGAATTAAATGGCTAAAAAGTTTGTTGAGAGAGAAATATAAAATGCCTAGAAGAGGGAAATTTAAAAATCATAATATATATTGTGACTGAAATAACTTGGCAAAATAAAAATAAAAATCATGCTGTGATCATATTTGTGATGGTTAGTTAAGGTGACGGAGCTAGGAATTTAGGTCTGGGTGTCTAGCGGGCAGCAAATCGAAAAAGTTTGGGTACCACTGGTGTAAACAAACACCCAACTGTTGCTATAGACTACTCAGCATTTGTGGTGTGGTGGCCTTATATCAGTAGTAGTAAGGCGGCGAGCTGGCAGAATCGTTAGCGCGCTGGAGGAAATGCTTAGCGGTATTTCGCCCATCGCTACGTTCTGAGTTCAAATTACGCCGAGGTCTACTTTACATTTCATCCTTTCGGGGTCGATAAATTAAGTACCAGATACACACTGGGATCGATAAATTAAGTACCAGTTACGCACTGGGATCGATGTAATCGACACATACCCTCCCCCAAAATTTGAAACCTTGTGTCTCCAGTAGAAAGGATTATATCAGTAGTAGTAGTAGTAGTAGTAGTAGTAGTAGTAGTAGTAGTAGTAGTAGTAGCCCTTTAAACGTTGCCATCTGTCCGAGTTTTGGTGTAAACAGACCTCGACTGTTGTAGTAGGCCATTCACTATTTGTTGTATGTAGTCATAGGAGCCACTGGCTCAACTCTCATTGTTGATTTTAGGGTTGAAGCGCTGGAATTGCCAACAACTGTAATCGAGGCACCTCCTTTCATTGCTATTTAAAGGAGAACTGGAAGAGGTATTTGGACGATTGCTTTATACTTTGGAAAGACAGCATGGACAAACTCCTCGATTTCAAAATAATGCTTAACAATATTAATAGCAACATGCAGTTCACCATGGAACACAACAGCAAACAATTCCCTTTTCTAGACATCCTAATTAAAATAATCAATAACCACATCGAAACAGACATCTTCTATAAACCCACAGATTGTAAACAATACCTATTATTCAACTCATGCCACCCCCAAACACATAAAAATTAATATACCTTATAATCTAGCGAAAAGAATCTGTACCATAGTTTCGGACTCCTATACTCGTGAACGAAGACTCATTCAACTCAGA
>NC_068996.1:2197837-2198380 GCF_001194135.2 Octopus bimaculoides | reverse complement strand
TCTGTACCATAGTTTCGGACTCCTATACTCGTGAACGAAGACTCATTCAACTCAGATCAATACTAATCAAAAGACATTACCCAATATCTTTAATAAATGATGGAGTTAAATGAGCTAAAGAAATAGGCATACAAACATTAAGAGAAGTCAACCGAAATACTAAACCAGACTTCAAAATACTCCCATACATCTCCACACATAACTCTAGAAACAACGAAGCCTTTAACGTTATCGTCCAAAATCTTGCCATCTTCACAGGAAACAAAACAATGAACAAAATTTTAGGCTCACACAAAATTATCAAAAGTAAAATACAACCTAAATCACTTAAAAAATATTAACCAGCGCAAGACTGTATCCATTAACAACAGAACCAAAAGTGAAATAATGTGGTCGACCTAACTGTGGTACTTGCCCCCACCTTTTGGAGGGTTCAGAGTTCCACTTTAAATAAAGGTGAAATATTTAAGATTAAATCAAATTTCACCTGTGCCTCGGAAAATCTAATCTATGCCATTACATGCTTAGAGTGTAGTAATATCT
>NC_068996.1:2196465-2197542 GCF_001194135.2 Octopus bimaculoides | reverse complement strand
AATAGACTTGACACCGTTCAGAATTCGGTGTGCATTCAAAGCAATGATTAGTATATTACGAAACCGGTATGCTTTTGAATCTCTTTAACAACTCACAATAATGACTTTTATTACCTTTATTCTTACCTCAGTTCTTCTAATTGTATATATCTATCGTTACTTTTCATAAAAAGCTTTTACTTTTTTTGATTTTCAATGTACATTTTCGCTTATTTTTCTGCCTACTCCCCCCCCCCCACTATATATATATATATATATATATATATTATAGTGTAACAAACGAAGGAAAAAGTTCCTTCAGCGGGGTTTGAAACATACAATTCGCTGGTACGTCAGTTGAACACCACAGTAATAGGGATATAAATACAAAATGCAAACAACAAATTAAATAGATATACAATTGACAATGTCACAATTTATTTATATTATAATATAATATACTATAAATATGATATAATAAATGGTATAATAAGGTAACATAAAAATTATTAAAAAACCCAAAAAAACCCCAACAATTTGTTTCGTCTTATATACATTATTTGATTTATAAACACTTCATATCCATGTATACAAGTCTCTTCAGGGTTTTGGTTCAAAAGACAGATGAAATTTCTTGTTAAAAGACTGCCAGATTGTAAAATACTCGTTTAAAATACCTACGTTTAGGACTCGGAACGGTAACTATTCAAATACATAACAGAACAATACATGAAAGAACAAAATTATAACGGTCAAAATAATTAAGTAAAGAAAATAAATAATTGTCAAAATGTTTATATATATCTCCAATAATATCAATTCAAATGCATTTAAGTCGGAAACAATCACTGGCTATTTAAAATTTTTTTTCTCTTCGATTTTTAGTAACTCCCGCCACCGCTTGACAACCGATATTGGTGTACTTACGTCAACGTAAATTAGCGATTCAGCAAAAGGATTCGACAGAATAAGTAGCCGTCTTTAAAAAAGTACTGGGATAGATTCGTTCGACTAAAATTCCTGTAGAGGAGCGCCACCATGTCCACAATCTAATGTCTGAAACAAGTAAAAGATAAAAGATATATATATATATATATA
>NC_068996.1:2192971-2195961 GCF_001194135.2 Octopus bimaculoides | reverse complement strand
AAAAAAACAAAACAAAAAGAAATCCATTGTTGTCAGGTCTTGATTTAAATTGTTTACCATGCCTCACACTTTACAGTACCTGTAAAAAAAAAATAGAAAAACAATTACAAACCGAAAAAGGAGTTTGACAAAATTAACTAAATTATCAATGGTTTCATTTTTTTTAAAATAATTACAATCTAAACTGTTAATATATGAATATGAGGGAGACAGTTGAATAACTGTAAACGTACTTTTGAGCCACCTATTAGTTATATTAGTCATATACATGTAAATAATAGTGAGGGATTATCAATCCGGGCAAAATACTACATAAGTTCTGTGTGGGCACATCAGGTTAACAATATTGCTTAGATTAGTGAAGAAGTCTGAGTTGGCATGGGAGCGATGGTGTTGGACTGGGGTACCACATCACACTCAGTGCTCTTTCTTTTCTTCTTCTTCTTCTTCTTCCTTCTACTCTCTGCTACTGTCCATTCTTCCTCCTTTCCCCCGTCTTTCTTTTCTTCCTCTCTTTTCTCCACCGTCTCCACAACTGGTCCGTCTGTTGCTTCCTCTATTGTTTTCTTTTCTAGAGGGCAGTGTGCGCTAATGTGGGCCTTTGACTGCATTTACAACAACGTGGGACTCTGCCTTCCACTCATACTCTTAACACAATTTCTCCCAACGTCACTGTCTCCGCCAGACTCTCTAGCTGCTTCTCATCTGCCTGCAGGATGAGATCCAGTGATTTTCCTCGCCATCCTCCTTCTTCCGTTTCCGTGGCTTAGAGGACAGTCACCCCCTCCTCACTTCCAATGAGGACGGCTGCCGCGACCCAAGCCACTTCTATATCAGGTGGGATTGCTTCCACCCTTACCTTGGAAGTCTTCCTTCCAAGATATGTGGGGAGAAGCACCACCTCTTCCGTCCTCGCCGCCACACTCGCCAGCCTCCTCGCTTCCTCCACTGTCCGAAAGTGGACGACCACTGTCCCGTATTTACATCCCTTGGTTATGTACATTATTTGTTTCGATTGTTTCCTTAGCACTTTTTCTATTATTTCCGTTTTTACCTGTTCAGCCTTTTTGTTCTTCAGCGAGTGCACCCTATAGGTGATGGTTTTCCTCTCCATTTGCTCCATGATCCTTTTAGGCGGCGACAACTTCACGTCGCCACCCCATCTTCTGCGTAATTTTTCCATATTCCTTTAATCCAGCCAGGTCTACATTCTTCTTCTTTACCTTCGCCACCCCAGAAAAACTTTTTGTTTTCTCCAACATTCTGTCCATTCTTATCACCGCCTTCACCAGCTCCTCCTCCGCTGAAGAAAATTCAGGTCCGCTAACGTCTGAATACATTTCCTCTAAACCGCTGCCAAGCAGCACAAAAATGCTGTCCGACTGTCAAAAAAAAAACAACCCAGCAACTGAATCAACGCATGCGCACTAACCGGAAGTAAGCTTCTTGAGTAAGCAAGCTACTTACCACACAGCCTCTCCTGCACCTATATATAAAAAACAAGTTCAAAATAACGGCCTTTACATATTTTTCCTTTATTGGAGCAAATTTAGCTTATAGCTGTTTCCAGTAGTCATTATAGGTACATTACTGATAGGTTTACTCTATTGGTCTATTTATCAATTGAGTAATATTGAACGACCTAAGAAAATTAATGCCATTTTCATCAGATCCATTTCTGCTTATAACATCTGTAACCCAAAATTGCTGCAATAAAGGAAAAATAAGTAGTGACCATTATTTTAAACTTTACTTGTATACCACTCTGTGTAAAATCCAGTTTGTCTGGAGCCCATCCATGGATTTATAATATAGAATTGTGATGAACCATACCATTGGACTCTTCCATAAGAATACTTGTGGATCGTCACTAATCTAAGTAATATTGTTAGCTTGAAGTGCCAATAGAAACCCAATGAAGTATTTTGCCCGGATTGATAATCCCTCACTATTAGTTCTCTCTCTCTCTCTCTCTCTCTCTCTCTCTCTCTCTCTCTCTGTATGCATGTATGTATGTATGTATGTGTGTAAGTGTTCGTTAGTCTTCTATTGGTCAGCCTGTCTATCGATCGGCGTGTTTGAGTGTCTGTCTTCATGTCTGCCCCTTTTTTGAACATATCTCTGTGTCTTCATTCGATCGATCGATTTAAGTATCCAAGGAGCATAAATAAGCAGGTTATGTATAAAAAAAACCAAGCCATATTAAAAAACAAATTCATTCTTGATTAAGGAAAGTACTGGCATGATTTTCATATTTTTTGATGTAGCTGTATTTTTACACAACACTGCTCTGATCTAGCAGATATGTGAACAAAAATGTTCCATTTATATGTATGTCATCTTGTATCAGAAAGTATGCTATGTATTGAATTCCTTTTCGAGTGATGTACGATGCCATTTGAGGAATATTTGCCTGCTATTTCAAGTAGAATTATCAATGACAACTCATTATTTAATTTAGTACTTTTCCGTTTGTTAAACTTTCCAAGCCTAGACGCTTACCCCCACTCCCCACGCACACATACAGACTCACAGAGACACATACCAACGAAAATAAAATCTTAAAAGGATTATAAAACTGAGTTTTCCTTCTTCCTGAATTTTGTATAATTTTCAAGGGTATAATTTGTTTTATAAATCAGATATATGAGCATATACACGCATATAACAACCACAGATAGAAACACACGTATATGAGAATGTATAAAAAAAAGAAGAAAAAAAGAAATAAATATAAAAATAATAAATGAAATCTAAGAACGCGGACCTATTAATACATAAGGATCAAAAGTTGCACTTAAAAGGATTGCACTTATTTCTATCAGACGCGGTCCTCTTGTAATATTATCGAACATGAATTATAATAATCCATCTCGCACACTTCTGTGTTAACGTGTTAATCTCATAGTAAGAATTTAAAGATATACTCACGTAGGGCTGCTTAAATATATACATAGACATCAATACATACATACATGTACATATATATA
>NC_068996.1:2190005-2192961 GCF_001194135.2 Octopus bimaculoides | reverse complement strand
TATATATATGCAACAATCCAGTGTTTATATTATGTGAGTGTGTGTGTGTGTGTGTGTGTGTGTGTGTGTCTGTATGCATGTATGTATATAGGCGCAAGCATGGCTGTGCGGTAAGAAGTTTGCTTCCCAACTACATAGTTCCGAGTTCAGTCCGACTGCGTGACACCTAGAGTTTAGTAGGCAGAAACTGAAAGACGCCCACCACATATATATTTATATATGTACAGGGTGCGTTGAGTATATTGTAACTATTTTACACTTCAATTTCACGCATGCACATTGTATTTTTTTATTTTTGCCGACTACACAGTGTAATAGGGTCAGCTGGACAGACACCGTCTATGAGGAAAACAGCACCACCATGATGCAATTCACTCTGCCAGAAATTTGGAAACGACATGCTGTACTTGTTGGCATTTTCACTAGAACATTTCAGAGTGTTTGAGTGTCAATCCGAGGACAGTGCAGAGGATACAGAAAGAGTTGAATGCGTCTAATGGTGATCACTCGAGTCGTTCTGATACGAAAAGAACTGAATTTGTTGGTAAGATCCAGGCCAAAACTGAGAGCGATCGATGTCAATCAGGACCATCGGCAGGGACATGGGTGTGTCTGATTTTCTTATCAGGCAGGTAGTGCATGAAGACATTCGTTATTCCTCATACAAGATGAGAAAGGGCCAATTTGTATCCAATGCCATCAAGGACAAGAGGAAAGACTGCGCTACAAAGCTTTTGAACAAACTCAAGCATTCCCTTCAACCAAACATGCCTTGGATTTTTCTCAGACGAGAAAAAATTCTGGCAGGATCAGATGGTGAACACACAGAATAACCGTTGGCGTGCCGCGTCCCCAAAACATATACTGAGAGTGATGTAAATCAAACATCCAGTCATCATCATGGTGTTTGGAGTGATCACTTGTGATGGCGAAGTTATGCCTCCATTCGTCTACCCACACAGATTCAGACTCAACATGGAGGCCTATATCAAGTGCACTGAGGAGATAGTGCTGCCCTGGGGCAAGAGGGTAGCTGTTAGAAGACTCTGTGGGAACAGGACTCTGCACATGCTACACTATCGAGATAACCCATTCATTGCTGTCAGACAATTTCTGTGACCATATCATTCCTAACATCTAGCCACCTAACTCCCCAGTTACAACCTCCTTGATTATTATGAGGAGAGCGCAGTTGGCCGAAAGGCCAACAATACTCCTTGTAACAACAAAGATTAACTGAAGGCAAGGATTATGGCAGCCTTCACAATCTTAAACAAGGATACCGTCCGGAAGAGTTTGCAGAAGATTCCTCAGTCATCTGGAGACCGTAGTTGAAGCCAACCTCGATTTTTAGGTTAGTAGTAGCCCGATGTTAGGACTTTTTCCAACAATTTAATCTTTCCAACAATTTAACCCAATGTCTACGACTACATCACCCTTAAGATATGGACACCTAACTCCCCAGATTGCAACTCACTTGATTATTATGTGTTGGGCGCAGTTGAGAAAGAGACCAACAAAACTCCTTGTAACACCAAAGATGAAATGAAGCCAAGGATTATGGATGAATTCACCAACTTAAACAAAGAGACCGTCGAGAAGAGACGCAGGAGATTCTCATGTCGTCTAGAGACCGTGGTAGAAGCCAATGGCGATTTTATTGAATAAATTTACTCTTTAATATTTCAAGATAGTTTTATGTAATTTTGGTAAATATATCTGTTAAAATGAGATGTCAGTGTTATTTTCATTGTTGCATGATTTAGACAATTTATTCACTGTACCCTGTATATAGTTGCACACACACACACACACACACACACACACACACACACACACACACACACACACACACACACACACACACACACACACACAGAACGAGATTATTTTGGTGAAGAAGTGTGGTATGACTTTTAAAAAAAGGTTGCTGTGTAATGCAGAGCAATGTGAGAAGTTACAAAGTAAGCAACAAAAATAAAAAAAAGAAAACAGAACAAAGTAGTAGTTTTAACTTGTGTTTCTATATTTCGAGGTGAAAACTTCTTCTCCAGGACATTTATAAAAAGGGCAGTAGTTGGGAAAATTAGTAGCTCACATGTATAACGACTTTTCCGAACAACAACTTTTCCCAAATACCGCTTTATCTATATATGATGGCTGCAAACTCATTTTCAAGTATTGCCATTATACCTGCGAAAGCTACGACCAGCCCTTTTTAGGGTAAGTCTTACTTTTTTCAAGTGATACCTGTGCATGATGATGTTTTGTAGTGGGGGAAAGGATTTGCACTTATCGAGTTCCTCTCTCTGAACATGGACAAAATAAACTAGTCTACATCATCGAATATTGTCAGTGTTGCAGGTTTTCTCTCAAAGTTTCCCTCTCCAAGAGAGATGATGCGATAACAACAGAGGGGCCTCCCACTCACAGTGAGCCAACCGCGCCTCTGGACACCAAACCATGCATTTCCACCTCCCCGCACATACATACATGCATACATACATACGCATGTACACATATTGTTGGGTGGTCGTTCACTGCTCATGAGCTTCTCCGCCCTTTTTATCCAAAATTCATTCTCCTCATCAAGCAAGCTTGATGGCATAGCCAATTTACTTGCCGACGACCCGATCATGTAGTCGTGGACTTAATATATGTCAAATCCTATACTAATCAACATATGAATTAATGAAACAATATTTTATTGAACCTGAATCTTCTCGAGTGGTACTTAAGTTCCGAATTTACGATTCTGTACATACATACATACATACATACATACACACACACACATACACATACATACATACATACATACATACATACACACACATACACACATACATACATACGCAATCATATAGTTTTTTATTTATTTATGCACCCTTTTAAAGCCTAGCTAGGCTCATAGGTCCGGTTTCCCGGTTTCTATGGCGTATGTGCCCCCCCCCCC
>NC_068996.1:2186320-2189676 GCF_001194135.2 Octopus bimaculoides | reverse complement strand
ATATATATATATATATATATATATATATATATATATACATATCTATTTAATGTATGTATGTATGTATGCATGCATGTGTGCGTATGTATATATGTATGTATGTATGTATGTATGTATGCATATATACATGTATATGAGTATATATCTTTGCAGGTTTGTGCTTCTACTATGTATGCATCCTGCGCACGTATGTCTCTTTTAGTATAAATGTATCAATGTTTGTGCGTTGTGTATGGCAAATTTTTTTTCAAATGGCAATTTAAAGAATTCTAGAAAATCATTAGTTATTTGTTCTGCTTGATGCAGTTGCAAGAATCCTATGCAAGATTGCAATGTATATTTTTAAGTAAAAATTCTAAATCCAGACAGTTGTACGCAAATATATTGCTTGACATTTAAGGATGTTGCTTTTTACATCTGGCACCTGTTTTATCCATATCAGACTAATAAATGCCAAAAACAACAATAGAAGACTGTATAAGTGGCGGCAAAAAACATTTTCTTTATTTCTCAATCGCGCTATCTTCCATTTTATTTCAATTTATTTTTGCTATATGATGTAGTAATATTATTTTTACATCATTGCTGTTTTCTAGTATCAGCTGCAACCACGTTCGGATATTTTCCTCCGTTATGATAGATACAAGTATCTGGTGTATATTAGAGACTGTAGGAGATGACCAGCCTGCTATTAGGAACTCCGTATGTTTTACGTTTCTAGAGATCCCTTCGTAGCCTGCTACTCTCTACGTAGTAAATCTGGTTATGAGTTTATGACTCATATCAAAATAGATATCATCGTCCTCAACGAAGTGAATATTGATGAATCTATTGAACTTAACAAATCCTGGCAATATACAAATTCTGAAACATCATCACTCCAAAGTTCCTATAACAGATTTTATAGAAGCCATAAGTCAGTGTAAGATTTTGGAATTTCCTTCATATATTTTGAATAATATTTGAATATTTTCAGCGCTTCTCCCTAACTTCCCCACTCTCATCATTCTATTGAACGCTGCCAAAATGAAAAAAAAAACAGTTCTGTTAAGGACATCTCACTTGGAAATTGGAGACAATCCTGCATACTATTTCGGTCAGTCAAAATTAGACAAAAGATCACGAACCACTTTTGTTGATGTACGAGGTCTGACCAATAAGTATCATGAATACTGCCATAGTGACAAAGCTAAAGTACACAGAGTAAAGCTGCTTGGCACAGATTTACCTTGAACTCTGCTGTGCATGTGCACTAAGTATTAACATTCTAACTTACTTCCGCTGTTTACAGCAGTGCTTGGAAGGAAGGTGTGTACCGTGTGATCATTGATTTGACCATGACAGAGAAAGTTGTCATGGCGATACCTGCTCAGAGGCCTATACAAAGGTGGAGAAAGTGTTTGGAGAGAAATATATGAGCCGAACAAAAGTGAGCAAGTGGTTCAGATATTTTTAAGATGGCCGAAAATGTCGATATTGACGAACGTTCTGGGTGACCCGCAACGAGCAGAACTAAGAAAAATATTGCAGATGTGCGAGCACCTGTGAGGAGAATTCGTCGAATCACCATCCGTGAGTTATCAGAGGATGTGCAGATTATTTACGGATCAATTCAGTCCATTATCACGGAATATTTGGGTGTCACTGAATATTTGGCGTCTGTCTAGTTTGAGGCAACATTGCTTTCAGCAAACCAAAAGTCACCCAGGTTTCATTTGCACAAGGTTTCCTTGATTGTGTCGAGAACGATGTAAACTTTGCGTAGGACTCTGAACAGGTATCGCCAAGCTTTTGGCAAAACTTGATGCAGATTCTCCGCTCAACCTTCTCTGTCAAAGTCAATGCGATGATCACATGCTACGCACATTCATTCCATACACTACTGTAAACAATGGAAGTAAGCTAGAACGTTAAAACGTAGTGCACATGTAGAGCAGAGTTGAAAGTCAATCTGTGCCAAGTGGCTTTATTCTATGTGCTTTAGCTTCGTTACTATGCCAACAGTGCTGATACTTATTGATCAGATCAAGTAAGTTTGTGTATACTTTTCGATATATTATAGCGATAAACTTTTTGTGCCCCGCTAATAATTATCCGTTTCTCGTTTTCTATTTTGTCTATTTTGTTTTCTTTAATTTTTTTTCTTCGACTTTCCTTTTCTATGTCCGGCTTTTTCTACTGTCACGTACAAAATTATAATTGTATTTCTCTTTGCCTTGTATATTTTTAAGAGACTACATTTGTTATCAGGGTAGTTAACTTCACTCAGTACAGTCAGTGACATCGTGAGCGAGTAAACAGGAAATGCGTCGTTCAACCCCTATGGAGGGACTTGTAGATACTTGTACTTACATACATACATACATACATACATACATACATATATACATACATACATACTTACATACATACATACATACATACATACATACATACATACATACATAGAAACACACACACATGCATACATTCATACGTACGTACAAACAGACATACATACATAGCATACATACATAACGTATATACATAATAGTAAAGATTGCCAACATAACATGGCAGTCCTGGTTTAGGACAAATGTTGCTGTAACTTAGCCTCAGGAGACATCGTCTACAGCTGGCTGTAAGACACGATCTGTGTCCTTATATTTTTGAACCAGGGAACCTATTACCCCCACTCAGCTCAAAACAATCTCTGTCTGGTAGATTCCCTTGTTTGAAAATATAAGGACACAGATTGTGTCGTATAGCCAACTGGAGACGATGTTTCCTGGGGCTAAATTACAGCAACATTAGTCCTAAACCAGGACTGCGATGTTATGTTGGCAAAAAATCTTTACTCCAAAGTAGTGTTTTTGTATATCTCTAGTTATGAGATTTAAAAATACTAATTTTCTAAATATACATAACATACATACATCACGCATACATATATTCATAATGTTGATATTAATAGTGATGACGGGATTATGACTGCCAGTATCAACATCATATATTCATTATCATTCCTATCATCTTGAGGAAGTTAACTTAATGAGAACAATAATAATGATAAACGTGACAACGATCACGGAAAGACTTCGATAATGACAGCGATGACGATGTCGATGATGATGATGGTGATGATGATGATGATGATGATGATGATGATGATGACGACGATGATGACGATGATGATGATGATGACGATGATGAGGATGTTGATGGTGGAGATGATGATGATGATGATGATGACGATGATGATGATGATGACGATGATGATGATGATGATGATGATGATGATGATGACGACGATGATGACGATGATGATGATGATGACGATGATGATGATGACGATGTCGATGATGATGATGGTGATG
>NC_068996.1:2184661-2185506 GCF_001194135.2 Octopus bimaculoides | reverse complement strand
GATGATGATGATGATGATGATGATGATGACGATGATGATGATGACAATGATGATGATGATGATGATGATGATGATGATGATGACGATGGTGATGATGACGATGGTGATGATGATGATGATGATGACGATGGTGATGATGATGATGGTGATGATGATGATGATGATGATGATGATGATGGTGATGATGACGACTACGAGGAAAGATGATGACGATGATGTTCATCATCATCGCCAATAAACCACCCTTCACCGTCTTATCATCGTCGTCTTCGTCGTCATAGTTATCCTCCTCCTCCTCATCATCATCGTCATCATCGTCATCATCATCGTCATCACCACCACCACCACTTGAATCATCACAGAGAGAGAGCAACATCAATATAATCCTCTCCAATATAGAAGAAAAGAAACATGTACAAACCTAAGAAGGTAATAAAAAAAAAAACTCATAAGCAAAAAAAAAAAGGCATCTTGATTTGACAAAAATATTCGACCGTGAACTTCGAGATGGCTTCGATTGACAACAGAGAAAGCTATAAGCATAATCGATAAATCATTCACACATTTTTCAGAACACGAATCAAACTAGAGACAGAAGAAATAGTATTGATTTTTCAGGAAAAGGTAAAAAAATAAAAGAAAGGAAAAAAAGGAGGCAAAAGAAGAAAGCAAAAAATAAACAAAAAAAACCTTAGACTCTGATCAATTGGAAAATGAGTTCCGATTATATATATACAAACACACACACACGTGCATATATATATGCTTATGTGTGTGTATTGATAGCTATCTACATACACGTACGCACACGCACACATACATATTATACATCTCTCTCTCTCTCT
>NC_068996.1:2183084-2183992 GCF_001194135.2 Octopus bimaculoides | reverse complement strand
TCTTATAGATCAGTAGACAATGGGAGATTAATAGTGTTATGTTGGACGGGATTCGTCACTTTTCATTAAAACTTCCTGACTCTTTATAGAAAATAAATATAAAATTTGACAAGGAACGCACTGATAGATAGATGGATAGATAGATAGATAAATAGATAGATAGATAGATAGATAGATAGATAGATAGATTCATATATATATATATATATAGAGAGAGAGATATATAGAAAAATAAATAGATAGATAGATAGATAGATAGATAGATACATACATACATACATACATACATACATACGTACAGACATACATACATACATACTTACATATATACATACATACATACATACATACATACATAAGCAGACATACAATGAAAGCAGGGGAGAGAGAGTGAGAAGGAGAAAGAGAAAGCGAGAGAGAAAGAGAATGGGAGAGAGAGGGAGAAAAAAAGTGGTGAAAGAGGTGGAGAGAGAAGTAAAGAATGAGAGGAGTGTGAAAGGATGGAAAAAATTATGATAGAGATGTAGAATGGAAAGTAGATTTTAAGGCACACAGGGACGTTGATGTATTAAGAAACTGAAATACATGAAGTGAGTAAGGTGTATTCATGCTTGTATGAATACATAGATATACATACGGACACACGCGGATACATACATTTGCATATATATATATATATATATGGGAAGAGCTGTTTTAACGATGCGTCCTGCCTAGCTCTTCGAAACGCCGGTGTTAAAACGGAGGTAGCTGATGAAGTAGAATGTTCTCTATGTGGCTTGTGTGTTTTCTCGTCTCTGTTTTGTTTGCAATGTCCTGTACCCAGATATGCACCTATACATACAGGTGGATGTCGGTATGCACATACCTGTACGTATATATGCATATACTCATTTACTATATATATA
>NC_068996.1:2178359-2183048 GCF_001194135.2 Octopus bimaculoides | reverse complement strand
ATATATATATATATATATATATATATGTATGTATGTATGTATGTATGTATGTGTGTGTGTGTATGTGTGTGTGTGAGTGTGTATATGTGTGCGTGTACGCGTGTGTAGACATACTGAGACATACATATAGTACAATATTAGACATTGATACTCTAACGTTAGAAACTGTTTTGTACATACAGGTACACCATCAATTTTCCGGCACTTTTAGTTCTAGGCTTGTACCGGATTAACTGTTTTGCAGGATTAACAGAAGGTCTATAATAATAATTCAGAGTAAATTCTTAGAAGACTATTTATAACTTTGTTGTTACTAAACCTTCACAGCATAAATTTTTGTATTCTATAGATGGAAATATTTTTGAAATCAACATAATAGAGACTCTTTCTACTCTAGACATAAGGTATGGATGCTCCGGGGTAGGGTCTAGTCGATTGCATCCATCCCAGTAACCAACTGGCACTTACATCGTCGACCCTGAGACAAAGTCGAACTCGGTAGCATTTCAACTCTTAACGAAAATACGACGAAATGCTGCAACGCCTTTCCCCCTGCAGGCCAACAGTTGTGACAGCTTCACGAATTAATTATAATGATTTCAAATTTTCCCACAAGGCTAGCAATTTCTAGGGCGTGGGTAAGGCGATTACAACTACCCCAGTGTTCAACCGGCACTTATCTTACCGACTCCGAAAGGACGAAAAGCAATGCCGACTTACCTAGGTAGAATTTAAAATCACAGCTTCGAAATGGGTGAAATGCCATTAAGAGAAACAAGTAGAAGAGTTGAATTAAATTTTTAACACCTGCATCTTTTTGACAGGTACACTACGGATTTTCCTAACACTAGTGGTCCGAAACCTCTTATTATCCGCCTTGATTATCGGGCAGGAACTTCAACTTTAGTGGACACTACACTAGTTTACTGGGCAGCACTGTTTCACAGTTCCTTGCACAGTAGAGTATTATTAATAAACTTGTATCTTTATACTAATTTAAAGGTATCTGTATTTCATTTAATTATTTAGGCAACTCTAATATTTATTTAACTTAGAGGTGACTACAACTTGTCTGGAGGAATCGTAATCCAGAAAATCGATGTATCTGTATTATTTTAGTTAGGGATAAGGAAAATGTTTCCGCCTTCATGGTATGTTACTAATGAATAAAAAAAAAAGCCACTTAATTGTGTAGTATTGTTAGTAAGAAATTAATGTTGCTTCCAGTAAATTTAAGTTTTTTCACATAATAATGGTCAATTAAAAGAAGAAAAGGCAGTAAACGAAGTAATGCACCGGCTGATCCAGTAATCGGTAGTATACTTATAAACAGTTGCATCCCCGCCATACAGACACACACACACACACACACACACATACACACACACATGTGCACACACACATGCAGATAACAAATCATTGGACTTTCAGATCGATTAGGATTGTGTTCGTAGTGTCGGATTTAAAAAGTGCAAGTCGAAGTCTTCAAGAAATAAATGCTCTTGGAAGGAATTTCAGTGGACTAACACTCTGTGGGAAGATAGAATCGAGAAAGTGGTTAATGCAAAAAGGTAAAATATTATGACTGACAAGAGAAACTGATGTTTGGAGTGAGCTTGGATAGAGACCATATACAGGTTATGATGGTTGAAATACGCTTCTAGTATATCAACTCTAATACTATACTATTAAAAGTGTAATTCAATGCATGCGTGTAATTTTGTTTTATGGTTTAAAAGTGCAAACATTAAAACAGATTTCTTGGAGATAATACTCAACGAAATATGTACTAGAAGTTACTAGAGAAGGAAAGATACTCAAGTCATTGGAATAGAAGTTTATTAACAGCTGCTTCCATCATTTTTAAGATCACCAATGGAGTTCCATCAATTACCACCCATTAGGTTTTCTATTATGCCTTATCTTAAAGTATATCATCTGAAGCGATGTTCCTTTTTAAGAGATAGGGTGTGATTTGATGCAAATTTAGCTGGTATTAATTGCATATCAAGGAACCATACGAAGAGGCTATTTGTGGTCGCTTAGTTGTGTTAGTGTATGAACGTAAAGAGAAAGGTGCGGAGGAATTTTGTCGAATTCTCTATTTTGAAGATGAAAACAGAACAAGCAGTAAATGCGAGAAATTTCTACTTTGCGTAGCCATGATTAGACATTGTTAAAAAGGTGCTGGGTAGAAATATTCTGCAATATTGTTAATAAATCTGAAGTGAAGACCAAGTATACAGCGCATGTGTTTAATTGGCACACACACACACACACGCGCGCACAGACATACTGACACACAAACATACACACACATACAGGTTTATGTAATTGTTTCGCAAGATTCATGATATGAAACCATGTGTTGAAAGAGTTATTCTTATACTTGTGGATAACTATGTCAAACCAATTAAATACACGCACCATATATTTGGTTTTCAGTTCAGCTTTTTGTTTCTTCGTCAAAGCTCTTTCATCATATATCCTATGACGTCTTCAGCGATTCTCTATCCCATGTGCTTCTTCTTAATGTTTTTAGTCCATTTTTGTCTTTCTGTGCTATCTATGCTTATTTGCGCATGCATTTGCGTTTGTATGTATGTGTATGTGAGCACATGTTTATGTCCTTGGTATGTATATATTGCGTGCTGGTAAGAGTTTGCTTACTGCATTGTTTGTACCCTTATCTTTTACTCAATTATTTTATTTTTTTCCTTTATTTACTTATTTATTTGTTTTTTATTTCATTCCCTCTCTAGTGTGTATATGTGTGCCTTTTGTGTGTTAAAATAGCTTTATGTGCTATACTGGTTGTATCTGTCCTTTTCCTCCTTTCATTTTAACTTTAGTCGTTAGGAATAGCAGCAGCAGCAACAACAGCAACAGCAGCAGAAAAAAGAAACAGCAGAAGAAAAAAGAAACAGCAGAAGAAGAAGAAGAAGAAGAAGAAGAAGAAGAAGAAGAAGAAGAAGAAAAGGAGAAGAAGAAGAAGAAGAAGAAGAAGAAGAAGAAGAAGAAGAAGAAGAAGAAGAAGAAGAAGAAGAAGAAAAGGAGAAGAAGAAGAAGAATAAGAAGAAAAAAGGAGAACAAGAAGAAGAAGAAGAAGAAGAAGAAAAAGAAGAAGAAAAAAGATGAAAAAGAAGAAGGAGGAGGAGGAGGAGGAGAAGAAAGAAGAAGAAGAAGAAGAAGAAGAAAGAAGAAGAAGAAGAAGAAAGAAGAAGAAGAAGAAAGAAGAAAAAGAAGAAGAAGAAGAAGAAGAAGAAGAAAGAGAAGAAGAAGAAGAAGAAGAAGAAAAAAAAGGAGAAGAAGAAGAAGAAGAAGAAGAAGAAGAAGAAGAAGAAGAAGAAGAAGAAGAAGAATATAAATGGATAAATTGATGGAGAAAGAAAGAAATGACAGAAAAATCTAAGGTGGAGTACTTGTGCAGACTGAGACTGATCCTCAAGTCGAAATTAAGTGGACAGAATAAGATCGAAGCTATCAACACTTGGGCGGTTTCACTCCTTAGATATGGGGCAGGGGTAATCGCATGGACAGCAGACGAACTAAACAGCTTAGACAGAAAGACAAGGAAGTTGCTAACTAGATATTGGTCACTCCACCCCAAAAGTGACACAGACAGTCTGTATGTAACAAAAAGATGAGGGGGGAAGAGGACTTATTGGATGCGAACACAGCATTAGAGCAGAAGTAAACAACATAGCATGGTATGTAAAAAATGCCACAGAACCACTATTATTGGAAGTAAGAAGGTCAGGCTTGTGTAGGATGAAAGATTTCAAAGATAAAGCACTGTACAAGCACTTGAGAATGAATGAAACTGAAAATAGGTGGATAAAAAAAGAATGCATGGGCAATTTCATAGGGATGTTGAAGATAAGGCAGACAGAGAAAAAGATGGCGATGAATGACTAAAAGTGATTTAAAACCAGAAACGGGGGCTCTAATATGTGCTGCCGAAGAGCAAGCTTTAAGAACCAAGTACATAAAATACAGAATAGACAACACATCAGAAAGTGATAAATGCAAAATTTGTGGATAAAACAGTGAAACCATATGGCATATTATCAGTCAATTTACGCCACTAACTCAGAAGGAACATAAGAGACGCCACGACAATATTGTCAGGCTTGTCCATTGGACACTTTGCAACAAGTATAGACTTGACAGAGCAAAACTTTCGTTCGACACAAACCTGAAGACATCCTCAAAAATAGAAATACAAAGATCCTATGGGATTTTATGATTCAGTGCAACCATGAGATAGAGAATAGGAAATCGGACATAGTGTTAATTGAGAAAGAAAACAAACTATACTGGATCATAAATATAGCAAACCCAGCTGACAACAAGGTTTACGATAAAGAAGAAAAAAAAGTCGAGAGATATGACAGGTTAGCTTGGGAAGTTAAGCAGTTGTGGTCGATGAAAAAGGTAGCAGTAGTACCATCAATTGTCGGAGCCCTGGGAACAGTGAGCAAAAATCTTGAGAAATACATGAAATAAATAGGGGCTGCAATAAGGGTGGAGCACTTGCCGAAAACAGCACTCCTTGGAACCACTCGAATACACCACGACCATCCACAACCACTACCACCACCATCACCACCCCCATCCATCCATCACCACCCCCATCCATCCCCCACTGACATCCACCACTACCACCACCACCACCACCACCACCAC
>NC_068996.1:2173895-2178349 GCF_001194135.2 Octopus bimaculoides | reverse complement strand
TCACCACCCCCATCCATCCCCCACTGACATCCACCACTACCACCACCACCACCACCACCACCACCACCACCACCACCATTACCACCAAAAGAAGAGGCGACATGTGGGATGAAGAGTCTAATGAAAAAAAAAGCTGAAGTAAAGACCAAACTTATGACCATCCTCGAGTATAACAATAAATTTTTCAACACTCGATTTCACATCAAGAATCTTGCAAAATGAATACATTTTTTACATTTAATTTCTGATTAAAATTCCACCAGAGTATTTGGGGGAATTTATAAAGGCCCACTGGAAGCTTTCTTTTATAATCCTTATTTTTTGTCATTGTCAGCAATCTATTTGCCGTTTTGGATATGTAAAATCTAATACATAATTATAAGTTTAGGCATTAACCCAAAACCACAAAATTGTAGTAAAACTGTGTAGTAATAATAGGTTTTGGATGTACCCTTAAAGAACGCAAAAATATTCCATAAAAAGCAAAATTATCTTTGTTGTTTGTCAATGACTTCAGGTTACTCTCAGTCAACCGTACTCCTAGTAAAGGTAGATTAACTTGCTACCATGCCACCGTTTTTGTATATCCTCAGTTGATTTGTCCGTGTGTCCTTATTTAAGATAGCATTACATAGATAAGGTAGATTTCACTGCTTTATCTAGTGGGTCAAATCACCAATATAGAGGTTATTTGGCTGGTTCCTTTGCATTACTGTTGTAAAAAAACAAACAAACAAAAAATGGCAAAGATAGGCTCTATCACATGACATATTTATTTTTGGATTTTGGAAGAACGTAGAACGTAGATAATCCCTGGTGAGTTTTGAAAATAAATCATAAAGGATTAAAGTAAATTCTGTAAAGCTTTTATTTTGTCCGACCCTCAACCGATTCTAGCATTTCACTGGTTCGTTATCGAAGATTTAACAATGATTTATCAGTTTGACACAAACACAAATTTATACAGAAGTAAATGAGATTGTGTGCATTGTGTGCGATGCTCATTCGTTTCGTCAAGGGTATTTTATCGGTGCTGAGCTGAAGTTAATCAATATCGTGACTGTTTCTTAGCTTCTAGATGATAAAGCTAATGAAAGTTTGATGAAGGGAAAGCAGTTTATTTTAATGAGTGCAACAGCGTATAAAGTATGCAAGAGCTGGTCTCTTTGTGTCGTTTCAGAAACTGATTTCCCATTTCGCAGCACTTACGTTAGAAATACTTTTGGAAAAGACGATGATAGAATTTTTATTATTATCATTATTGTGATTGTTGATAATTCTAGGCAGCAAAAGCAAAAGTACGCTACATGTGGTCGATCAGACAGAATACTGGATGAACAACTCTTCATATCCTGACGGTTTGTTGCATTCTGTCAATAACAGATACAACAAAATTCTTGACGAAGCTTCTGCCTAGTCAGTTGACCTGCTGGAAATAGCAGGCAACATTATTCTGAAAGTGACATCCAAATGTCTTAGAAATGGTAATTATGCATTGAATGATTTAGACTGAAAAGATAAGACGATCATAACTGCAGCAGAATCAAGTCACTGTTTTATTCTTTTATTCATTTACTTCTTTCAGTCATTTGATTGCGACCATGCTGGAGCAGTGCCTTTAGTCGAACAAATCGACCCCTGGCCTATTCCTTGTAATCTTAGTACTTATTCTATCGGTCTCTTTTGCGGAACCGTTAAGTTACGGGGACGTAAACACACCAACATCGGTTGTCAAGCAATAGTGGTGGTACGAATACAGACACACACAAATATATACCTATATATATATATACGAAGGACTTATTTCAGTTTCCGTCTACTAAATCCATTCACACGTATTTAGTCGGTCCGAGGCTATAGTAGAAGAAACTTGCCCAAGGTGCCACGCAGTGGGAATGAACCGTGAACCATGTGGTTAGGAAGCATGCTTCTTACCACACAGCCATTTCTGTGCCTGAATTTAACTTGTCAGTATAAGGAGTTTTCATAATGTGTAAGTTATGAATAAGGTAAAGAAATTTCCTGAGTACCAAAGCATATTGTTTTTAATTTCGGTTTCTTCAAATGAAATAGAATAGTCGGAGAGCACGGATTATTCCCAGATTGATCTGGTATCTATTTCTGATACCTGTATAAACTGAGATAAAATATCCTGTGTCCTCGAGTAACATTAGAGGTTCTAATATGTTCTAAATATGTGTGTAGCCTCATATCCAATGATGTCGCACTTACACCAAGAGGAACCAAGAGGAACTGCAAAATGGAAAAACAAAAATTCAAAAGTATTGCATCGGCAAAAAGCAGGTTTTCAACGACTGTACCGTGCTTTATCAATCATTTTTTAAAGTGATTAAACACATGTTTCAGTTCTTTTTATGGCTTTTAGCAGAGTAAATATTAATTAACCTCTTGTATAACACTAAATAAATTTACCCTCAATGTTTCTTGTAACTCATTGTTACAAAATGTTTGTAATTAGGCAGAATACTGTTTATTTGTATTCACTTAAGCTATGAGCTCATATCATGCAGTGTTCGACATTGCTTCCATACATTTATGATTGATAATTTGTGACTGTGTTTCTAAGTTTGAGAAATCATTGGTTGTTTCTGTTTATTTTCTTTGTATTAAGAAAGGTGAACTCAGAACAGGATTTCCTTTTTTTCCACGTTCTATGGTAATAAATCGCTGCTATATATTTTGCTTTTTATCGTTTCAGGATTGATGAAAAGCTATTAAAAATATATTGAATTGAACAAATCGATTATGCATCCCAACAAAAATTACAAATTGTATCAGTTGTCATAACGAGGAATCATTATTTGATATTATTGAAACAATCATGTATTAAAACATCTATTTTCGTTCGTGTATGGTTGAACTATCAGGATATCGGTGTCCAATTTAAATTTCATTCTTGTGAGGACAAGAAACTCAGTACTAATAACATAATACTGAGGTTAGTGCAACCCATTACAGATTTGTCTTTCAAAATTTGGTCTTTTGCCCATCTAAAAGAAATCATTATATAAATAATGACGATGCTGATAACAGTGCTTAATGTGAGACCTTTTTAAAAAGGAATACTTTATAGATTGGAAAGGAGAACTAATGGATGCCATTTAATGTTGGCATTTAATCAAACCTGGAATTTAATTAATAAATTAAATACATTTTTAATTCCTGTTATCAGAAATAAAATTTAAAAAATGTAAGAAGTAGCAACATAAGCATCGTAATCATCATTAACAACATCAACAAAAAACGATTTCTTTTTTGCGAAAATGCCGGATATTAGTCACTGAAAGATTAAAAAAAACAAAACAAATATTGGTTTTGATATGTCGCTACATATAACGTAAAATGTATACATAATACGCATACACATATCCATACACAAACACACATATTCATTATACATATATATGTACATATATAACAAGCATATATGCAGGCATGCATAATACATGCATACATACATGCATACATACATACATACATACATACGTACAAACATACATACATGCATACGTACATGTTTGAATACATACACACATGCATACATAGACACACTTGCATACATATATCTTTCAGCTATTAGAACCTTTAGTACTGTCAACACAACGGGCATCAATCCTTCTCTAATCATCCTGATTGGTCACCTCCTTTTTGGCTCCACTCATCTCAACCCCCATCACTATCATGTCTCGGAACGTACTGGGTCTCTTTCCTCAATCCGGCGTCTACACCATCAGGATAGTAGCATGTCCCTCCTGCAGTAACCGCAACCACTAAATCGCATTCGTCGCTTATTCACTATATCCTACAAACATCTCATGCATTCCATTTTCGTAACTCTTTTGTTTCTCACACTGTTCCGGAAAGACATGCCCAGGTTTCAGACTCGTAGATGGCTGTTGGTATAACAATACTTGAGTATAACTCTATCTATAATTCTATAACTGATATAATATTCACGAACACACACTTATACACGCACACACAGCAGACATGACTTCAAATTTAATAATTTTTATCCAAACTTTTTAATTCTGTTTCAATATTATCTCCATGTTTTAGTTTGGAGAAGGTTAGTCTGTCTTCTATGACCTTTACAGTTTCAGCAGGAGCAACAAGCAGGAATATATGCATGCAAGTTGGTAGAGAAATATAAACTATCTACTCAAATCGTTTGTTTGATGAGTTTTAAATTCTCGTCCACGAAAGAGATAAGGTCTATGTGTTGAAAAATCATCATTATTTAATAATGAGGACGCATTTATATTAGAATATATTAGAATAGCGTATTACAGAAAAATAAATAGAGAAATTCAGCCTCACTTATGCAACAGCTGCATTAACCGATCGAAGTAAATATATATATATACAATAAATTAAATAGAAAGATTCAGTTGACAATCTAATGAAGGAATTCCTTTCCTTAATTTGATACT
>NC_068996.1:2171698-2173723 GCF_001194135.2 Octopus bimaculoides | reverse complement strand
ATATATATATATATATATATACATGTGGAGAAATGTTGAGAGAGGTAATATACTGAGGACGAGAAAGGATCACAGAACATAAGGATCACAGAAATTAGAGAGAATGAAAGCAAAAACACCCACCTCGAACACACCGACGCAATCAAGTGTATATGACAAAAGCAAAGATGCATACATATACATGCACACAAATATGAACGTATAGGTATACACACACATGCACGCATATAAATATTTGTATTATATATATATATATCATCTAACATATTTATAATCTTATAATCTAACATGTACAACGAACACACACACACACACACACACACACACACACGCACACACACACACACATATATATATATATATATATATATATATATGTGTGTGTGTGTGTGTGTGTGTGTGTGTGTGTGTGTGTGCGTGTGTGTGTGTGTGTGTGTATCAGTTATATAATATGTTAGATTATAAATTTAAATTTGAACTAGAAATTATAAATTATAACTGATATGGTGTATATATTCTTTGTTCTACAGTGGAAAGAATGTGTAGAAGTGACAAAACGATAACTTGATCTTCCTTCAGTTTCAGCTATAGCGGTTATATGTATATACGTATCAAATGTGTGAATGTGTTTATGTGAACATACGTATATGAAATATACGCTATATATATACTCACATATACACATTCATATATAAATTTATACATATAAAAGCAAATGTAGTAAGCACAGCTATACACCAGGTGCAACGTCCAGTTCCAGTAAGCAATATCACGATGTTTCCGCATCAAGTTTATTGTGTGTGTGTGATTGCGTGTGCTTGTATAATACTTTACATTGAGTAGTGTGAGGACTATGAAGCCGTGTATCATTGTAGATACTTAATTTAATATGATTCTGTGATGGTCAAGGGCAGTGACGGAGTTACCCACACTTTTCTTTGCATAAAGTATTTTCTTCGAGATAAATAATTCGTGTCACAGTGGATACATTAAAAGAAATTATATAAAATTTATGATGTTTCTAAACGCATATTTTGACTAAAGCAACGCACATGCTCATACATCCACGCATATATATTTATATTTATACGTATATATGTATGTATATGTGTGTGTATTTATGTATACATATTAATATTTAAGGCTTATCTTATACTGAAGACATGGCTGTGCTCTAATTTAATTGCATTTACAATATATTTTTAATTTTTTATATATTTCCCAAAATC
This sequence comes from Octopus bimaculoides, assembly GCF_001194135.2. Lineage (NCBI taxonomy): Eukaryota > Metazoa > Mollusca > Cephalopoda > Octopoda > Octopodidae > Octopus > Octopus bimaculoides. The sequence goes on along the minus strand of NC_068996.1, from coordinate 2,172,494 downwards.
ATCATTAATATTTCTACATCACAGTTTTTAGATTGACATTATTTTGGCCTTTGTTTAACACCTAAAAAGCATCATGAAACAATACAAGAAAGCGTCATACCTATTCCAGCCTAACCTCCAATAATATAAAACAATACATATTTTTAATAACGAAATTTTATTTAATGTAATCCGTAAAGAAAATATTTGAAATCCATGTATTTCGTAATCTTGATTACAAATATGGAATTTACGGAGTTCAAGAGTTCCACATTTATATTAACTAGGCAAGTATGATGCCTTCTAGGTAGCTTTTTATATCCTACTATAAAAATCAATACTAATGTGCGGCAAGTACAACGCAAAGCAAACCAATGTAAGTAAGTATTAGTTGACAGCACGTCTATACTGTAAAGAAGTCTCAACTGAAACCGAGTTTAATAACGTAAACAATATCCATACCACTGCACAAAACGAATAAACACACACATACACTGAAATAATCGATAATAAACGTCTTAATAATGGAATTTGCAATTTTTTCAAATTCAGGCAGAGTGCCCACGACAATCACACTGATTTTCCCTGCAATAAATAGGTAAGAACAAATGGAATGATCACTTCATGTCAAGATGAGTATATGAAGGGCAAAAAAAAAAAAGAAAAGGTTGATGTGGGATTCCGAATTTTTATTATATTAAACAAATTACATGGAACATAACATGAAAATATGAAAAAAAAAATTAAATTATAAAATTGAAGCTGGAATATTCAGCAGTCACATCACTACACCTGATGTTGCGTGCATGTATATATA
>NC_068996.1:2170456-2171387 GCF_001194135.2 Octopus bimaculoides | reverse complement strand
ACACACACACACACACACACACACACATATGTATATGATAAATGAAAGACATAAGATGGAATATACGAGAATTTATTATTAATCACCACAATACAATTGTTTCAACACATCTACCATCGATCCCTCTCAAGTAGGACACTTAACTTGTTCGGGAACATCCGGTGGTGCAGATGTGTCTCGTCGGGTGATAAACAAACACAACTCGTTAAAATAGCAATTCTGCAATGTATTTTCTCATTTCGTAAAACGAAAAGGAGGAAAACAAATGAAATATCTCCATTTACATAGATCAAAAATAAAATCACAGATGCAAAAGAGAAACGAAGAGGCAATCCACCGAGAAAAGTATTTAAAATAATCGTAAACAAATATGGATGCATAAACTCCCACACGAAAGCTGCATGGCGCATGTACCCTCGCTCATACAAGCATCCACAAAAATGTAAGCATACGCACACCTGTGGTTTGATGCTCTCACGATCATGAAGAGAGTTTTAAATCGCTACTTGGTGTTTATAAGAATGGGGAAGTTAAAGCTAAACTGAATTCACCCATACCTTAAAGTAAATTATGTTAACAGTTACTCAAATTCATTCCCACTGCATTGTGCGGAAGTACATTTATATGCCTGTAGACATCTTGAGAGTATTTCATAAATTTTATTAATGATCTTCTCATTTGTCGACAGAGTAGGCAGAGAATCCTCAGAACAGGGTGAGCATCTCCTGGAAATTATACATCTATCTATCTATCTATCTATCTATCTATCTATCTATCTATCTATCTATCTATCTATCTATCTATCTATCTATCTATATATCTATCTATCTATCCATCTATCTATCTATCTATCTATCTATCTATCTATCTATCTATCTATCTATCTATCTATCTATCTATCTATCTATCTATCTATCTATCTATCTATCTA
>NC_068996.1:2162203-2167846 GCF_001194135.2 Octopus bimaculoides | reverse complement strand
GGGCGTTATTTTCACATTATGGATTCTGAGGCTGTCCTCAAATTTACCTTCCTGCTTTGCGGTATTTGGTGGACGGTATGTCGAGCATACAACTACATCAATTTGTTTTATGTGTACTATTAAAGTATCACATACAGAGTTTGAGTGTGATAGTAGTAGTAGGGGTGTGACATCTTCTCGGATGTACATTGAAACTCCCCCATGACTTCTATCCCTTCTGTCTGTTCGGAGTACGGCATACTCTGGTATATTTATCTCCGCATCTGCTATATTAGGTGTTAGATGCGTTTCGGTAAGCACCATGCATATTGCTTGATTGCATGTTACTAGGTCTTTCAAGTATAGGAACTTGTCTTTGCCGCCTGTTCGTAATAGGCCCCGGATGTGAGAGTACTTTCGTTAAACAAATCACTTTAGGATTTTAACTACGAAGTATTAGCACCACTGTTTTCTTGAGATAATTACAAGAACTTTTTCATATCTTCCATAATTGGTTTTCTGATTTTTGTTCTAAGTTAAGATTGGTTTACAAAAATTATATAACCTCTGTAAATTTTCTGTATAAAAGTTTAGAATTTGTTTTCTTTTATTTCTTTTAAATATTGGTCTGACCCAGTAGACTCATACTTCATATAAATCAGTATAATCATGTTTAGTGGAGTTTCAATTGCAGTTTATTTAACAGCTCGATTTGTGTGATTTTTGATGTTTACGACGAGGTTTTGAAATGTATATTTTACAAACTATATCATTAACAATATTTTGTTTTTTAAAAAAGGCATTTAATTATATATTTCTAATACTTACAGAATGACTGTCTTATATAAATAAGAATTTCTCGGATTCTTTTTGGTATTTTCCACGTTTTATAAGTGTCTTACATTTCAAAATAATTACAAGTGGACTCATTAAAATAAAACTGTTTAATCCACACTTTTTCAGACGTCTACCGATCGGATCATTATTGTGTCTACCGACACTAGCCACCACTCATTTTGTATTTTTTGTAATTTTTCATGATGTTGTATTTCACATTTTGAAACCCTTGTAAGTTCTATTTTTACAGAAAAAAAAAAGAAAAGAAAAGGTATCATGCATAAATCGAAATTTCTCCGGGGAGCGGGATTTTAACCTTGAATGAAAAGGTGCAAGTACGAAATGTTTTCTCTGAAAATGTATTCTACATGTGTTCCAAAATCTGGAAAGCGATAAAATTTATGATACATTGTGCAACGTACACAACATGACCAAATTTAGATCAGAGTTAGATAATTTCTCTTTGCAAAGGAATAGAACTCTGCTTCTTGCTTATGGTTGCTTCGTCAGCGATTGGTGTTTGGTTCCAGAACTATGATTTGTAGGACAACTCGAAACAGATATGAAAAACTAGTCAGTATTTTGGTTTTGAACAGTAGGTGGAGCACTATCAATGTTAGGCTGTCCTCGAGGCCTCTTCAGTTTATTGAAAATATTATAACCAGTGTGTTTGCATACATTGCAAATAACTTAAGTGGTAGACATAACAAATTAATGAGTACTGTTATCACAGCAGCAAATAAAATCAATTCACTCAATTCTCCATTACTTCAACAGCTCTGCAATGAAAATGATAAAGGCTTTGGACTATTGTTGTTGCATTTTATCCGGCCTCCTAACGATTCTGCTGCCCTACTACTTTAATCGCACTAAATAATGATTTAAAATTTCGGCACAAGGCCAGCAATTTCTGGTGTGTATGTGTGTGTGTGTGTGTGTGTGTGTGTGTGTGTGTGTGTGTGTGATGGGAGATCGATTACTTCGATTCCATGTTCAAATGGTATTTATTTTGTGTTACCCCCGAAACGACGAATGGTAAAGCCACCTCGGCGGAATCTGAACTCAGAACGTAAAGACGGACGAAATGCCGCTAGGTATTTTGTCCAGTGTGGTAAAGATTCTGCGATTGGTCTCAATCGCACCAAATAATGGTTACTGCTTTACTTGGGCGGCAATTATTCTGAAATTTGCAAATCTCCGTGTGATAACAATAAGTTGTAATGTTCATGCCTATTTTTACGTACAAAAAAAGGAAAAAAAAAAAACATATTCACGTTTTGATGTTACTTTTATTTATATTCAAACCAGTTCTGATCAAATATATCGATCACTATAATTATTTCCATTGCGTCTTTTCGGTTATCAAAGTCTACATTATGGAATATGTCGTTCGATTTTTAAGACAGTAGTGTGCACTTAGGTACTGTTTCTTGCGAATCGCCTGACCACGAATAGAATTCCTTGCTAATTCACAAGTGAATTCATTAGGTACCCAGGAAGAAAAGAGAACATACTGGAATGTTCATACCTGTACAATCTTCTTTTGATTTGTCAAGGTTTATCTCGAGTTAAACAAATTAATAAGTGGAATACATTTTGATAACAGGTAAGCTGAATGTTTTAACGGATGGATTGATGGTTGGGTTGATGGGTGGATTACTGCTTGGATGGGTAGCTATCTAGATGGTTGTGAGGAAAGATTCCTTATATTTGTTTCACGTATTTACGAAATATTTCCAATTTTGATTCTGTATATTCTGTCTCCCTCAGACGTGTGTCTATGATTTTCCTGGCCCTGTTTTCTTGTATATCGCTCTCCTTTTTTTTTTGTTTTCCTATCATGGATATCTTTTAATATATTTGATGTTATTGCCATTATTTTTGACGTTTTAGGTGATTTTTCAAAGCAGCTTTAGTATGCGACAGGCGTGAAGGTATTCATTGCAGGTATTTCTGTCATGCAAAGACAACCTAGTCTAGCGGTGTACATTGTATTGTAGAACATTAGTGGAATTTGTTGTCCATTTTAGCGGAGAAAACTTGACCCATTTCGTTGTTTTTCTTTGAATTTGTCCGAGAAAAACGTGGACCCAATCTACTGCTGATGGCCTTTTCACTAAATAGTTGTATTCATTCGTGAAGAAAAATATACGTAAGTCGTCTAGGCACAAACCCTGTCCTGTATATTTTAAAATCACATACAAGTAAAATAGGATTAGAAGAAAGGAAACAAACATAATATATAGAGAAAGAACTAAAACAAAGATGAAAATGGAAAGAAAGATAGAACAGAGCGAGAAGTGAAGAGAGAGAGAGAGGGTGAGAGTGAGAGAGAGAGAGAGAGAGAGAGAGAGAGAGAGAGCGAAAGAGAGAGAAAGAGAGAGCGAAAGAGAGAGAGAGAATTAGTTGTAGTCGTAGTAGAAATTGCGAAGAAAAGTAAATAGATGTGGCTCAGGGAAAGTGATAGGGGAAATATATGGAATGGGAAATAAAAAAAGAAAAAAAAACTGTCAATGAGAGACAAAGTATCAAAGGAATATATGATAGAGAGAAACAAACACAGGAAAAGAGAACGACAGACAGATAGATAGAGAGAGAGGGGGGGGAAGAGAGAGAGAGAGGTAGATAGCAAGGAGAGAGAAATAAATGAAGAGATAACTAAAAGAAAGATGAAGAGTGAAAGAGGAAGATTTTGGTGTCGCTGCCCACAGAACGGTATGGAGGTTCCTAGCCAGTGCTGAATTAGTTGGTAGAAAGTGAAGTGAAAGAAAATCCTCTATGCTGGGGATTTTCTAGCTGACACTGATCTTTTCTTACCTGCTTTAATCCACATTCATTACATTCTTTTACGTCTGGAATTGCTTACCCGAAATGTTTTACTTAAAAACTTATTTCATACAATATGAGATTGTTTATCGTTTACATTGCTCTGCCTCGTTCTCCCTATATGGTTTCTAATCCGTTTGACAATTACTTACTCTTTAGGTAAGCTTCAATAGCTTCTTGATAGACACTTTTAAAGATTTCTGTCAATCCTTGGGGTCCAATCTTATATATTTCCTGAACCTATTTTCTATCACGAGTTCACTCGTTTTGAACAATCTATTGTCTTTTTTGTGCTTGAGCTCGCATTCGATTTCTCATTTATTTATTATTTTGTTTTGCTTTCAGAAAGATTCTCATGTAAGATTTGTTACTCCCGTATGTATACTGTCAGTTATAACTCACTCCTTCCTCATGACATTTCCACTAGCTAATTCTGTAAACCAGTTAATTTTCCAACAATGTTTATAATCTGGCTAATTCCTTTATATTTCAAACGACTATTGCATCTCGATACACCCTACTGTGATGAGAGACTTGCAATAGCAATTGTTTTAAAAGCAACTCTTAACTCCTTTCACAGCCCGATCGATTACCTTTTTTTCAATTCTTTTTATATTTATATACAGGCTTTATATACACACATATATGCATATATGTGTGTACATATAAATCTGTGTATATATCTATGCATGTATGCATTTATATATATGAATATACGTATATATATGTATATATATATATATGTGTGTGTGTGTGTGTGTGTGTGTGTGAGAGAGAGAGAGAGAGAGTGTGTGTGTGTTTGTGCGTGTATGCGCGCGTGTACTCACTCGCACACGCACACACAACTGCGTACACCCAAACACACTCAAATAAAAGCTCTCTCTCTCACTTTCTCTCTCTCTCTCTCTCTCACACACACACACATACACACACATTATAGCAGGGGAATTAATCCGTATTAACTTCATTCTTCGTTTGCTTTCGTTTTGTAACTATAGAAATAATGATTATATAGCAAACACACACACACACACACACACACACATATGTTTATGTATGTATGTATGTATGTATGTATGTATATGTGTGTGTGTGTGTACGCACACATACAATCACATATATGCACTCATAAATACTTATAGATTTCTTACATATAAATCCGTATGCCTATCTATCTATCTATCTATCTATCTATCTATCTATCTTGGTGTCTTTGTGCTTGCTTGTCTGCCTATCTTCAGGGCACAGTTGAGGGAGGGCGAAAGAGAGGCACACAAGCAAAATCCTGGTTTGACCGGATCTAAGACTGGACAGGTCAGAATGATGCGAACCTACCATGCATGCTAGAGAACAGAGACTAGTGGCGAGAGTTGACTACGAGTGTGTCGCGAGTAGCACCCCCAAAGACTGGTTGCATCAGTTAGGAAATCTTGATAATGATATACGAGGTCCGATCAATAAGCATTCGGATAGTTGCCATAGTAACGAAGCAAAGGCATGCAGAGTAAAGGCACTTCGCAAAGATTGATCTTGAACTCTGCTGTGCACGCGCAGTAAGTTATAACGTTCTAGCTCACTTCCGCTGTTTATAACGATGCTTGGAATGAAGGCTTGTAGCATGTGATCATCGCATTGACCATGGCAGAGAAAGTTGATAAGGCGACACCTGCTCAGAAGACTATGCAAAGTTGCAGAAAGTGTATGGAGTGTATGAGCAGCACAAAAGTGTATGAGTCGTTCAAACGCTTCCAAGATGGCCGAAAGAATGTCGATATTGACGAACGTTCTGGGAGGCACGCAACCAGCAGGACTGAGAAAGACATTGCAGATGTCCGTGAGGGGAAATCATCGAATCACCATCCGTGAGTTATCAGAGGACGTGAAGATTAGTTATGGTTCAGTTCAGTCTATTATCACTGAAGACTTGGGTATGGGACGCGTGTCTGCCAAGTTTGTGCCAAAACTGCTTTCAGCTGACCAAAGAAAAGCACTCGGGTTTCA
>NC_068996.1:2160725-2161819 GCF_001194135.2 Octopus bimaculoides | reverse complement strand
TATATATATATATATATATATATATATATATGTATCACTTTCTGCGCATTTCAATCCAATCCATCACGAGTTAAGATGAGATCTCTCAACGAAGAAGTAAACTTTATGTAATCAAGGTATTGTCGGCCTGGCCTGAAGAGTAGCTTGCGCTCTATCCTTCGTCTGCACAATTTACTGCTTCCGTGGTTCCGCTAGCTATGAAACTTATGTAGCCGGTATTTTAACTACACCGTTCCGTAACTTTTGGTTGTTTACTTGCATATATAGAAACACTATTTACTAACCGTCAACAATAAGATTCACTTGTTTACCAGCTTTTCATACTTCAATACAGGAAAAATTCACAATCTTCTACGTCAATAAACCACTATTATTTCTGGAAGTTTTTTTTATATCTTCTACGGACTGCTTGAACTTCACTAGCTTCCTACACCTCGATCCTTGGATCTTATATTTATATACATACATACATACATACATGCATACATACATGCATACACACACACATATATAATAGATAGACTGAAAGATTAGAAAGATAGCTAGATCGGTAGATAAAAAGATATATAAATAGATGGATAGAAAGATAGATAATTAGATAGACAGAAAAATAGATGAATGGATGGATAAACACCCCACAAATACATATTCTCTCTCTCACACACTCTCTCTCTCTCTCTCTCTCTCTCTCTCACACACACACACACACACACACTCATATACACATATATACATTATGTATTGCGACAGAAGTTTGGAAGATCTTGCGTCTATATTTGTTTATGCTATTCAGTGTGAAAAGACTTTGATTCAATGCATAAACTACAACAGAACTATATCAGTTATAATGCTGTTCATGTTTCTTTTACTCTTTTATTTGTTTCAGTCATTTGACTGCGGCCATGCTGGAGCACCGCCTTTAGTCGAACGAATCGACCACATGACTTACTCTTTGCAAGATTAGTACTTTTTGTATCGGCCTCTTTTGCCGAATCGCTAAGTTACGGGGTCGTAAACACACCAACAGCGGTTATCAAGCAATGATGAAGAGACAAACACGGACATGCACACACACACACACACATACACACACA
>NC_068996.1:2147778-2160435 GCF_001194135.2 Octopus bimaculoides | reverse complement strand
ATATATATACAACTGGCGTCTTTCAGATTCCGTCTACCAAATCCACTCACAAGACTTTTGTCGGCCCGCGGCTGTAGTAGAAGACACTTGCCCAAGGTGCCATACAGTAGGACTGAACCCGGAACCATGTGATTGGTAAGCAAGCTACTTGCCACACAGCCACGCCTGTAATATTTAAAATGTCCAATACTTAACAGTTTAAAATATCATTGAAAAGGTTATACAAATTTCGATGCGATGTATACGACGATGTAACCAAAAGAAATCGGAATTTTGCAATATTACTTTATTCATTTACTTTTACGTGTTTACACTTTTATTGCCTTCAAAGTATTCTCTATTTGAAGCAATGCATCGGTCCAGACGCGTTTCCTACTGTTCGAAGCAGTCCTGGAACTCTTGCAAAGTGATGCCTTTTAACACCTCCGCTGTTTTTCTTTACCTCTTCAACATCTGCAAATTACATAGCACCAGCTTCCGTCACCAGTGATGACCTGCGAAAAAAGGTCCGGATCAGCTTCCACTCGTGACTGCTTTTGGTCTTTTGTGAGTAAGAGTTGTACAAATTTTGCTGCAAATCTTTTCATTCGTGATTCATCACTCAAAATTCGTTTGGAGGAGCTCCAGGACACATCCGTCATATCAACAACTTCGTCAATTATTCGGTGACGGTCCTCCAAGATCAGTTCATGAATTTTACTGATGTTTTCATTCTTTCGGGAGGTCGACGGTCTCCCTTGAACGAGATTGGTCTTCAAACGACAAGTAACCTTTCTAGAAGCCTCAAAACCACTCGTAAACTTGTGTTTTGTTTAAGGCAGCGTCCTTGTAAACTGTTTGAAGCATGACAATTGCTTCGGTCGCTATTTCCACCAGCAGAAAACAGAATTTCAAGGAGCTCTTCCTTCGTTTCAGCCATCGCAAAAATCGACGGACAGAGTAGATGCACTACAAAACAAAGACGCACAATGTGGCAGTGCGACTCTACACGAGGACGCCGGTCAGCAGATTTACGTATGAGAATGGCATCAAGTAGTTTCTAGCGGCACGAGCCTCAGCTACGACGAGCTTGTCCTACTAAGAATGTTACCGGTTAGTTTTGGATACCCCTCTGTATTTTAACTGTTTGCTACTCTTTGTTACCAGGTGTTAAACAGTAAAAATGCGTGGATTTATTTGTAAATATGTTGAATTGCACTTAAGCATATGTCAAGCCATCCCATAAGTAATATCCGAATTTCGGGTAAGAAAACAGTAATCTGCTTTTATATTGTATTAAAATTTAAATCTGTTTATAATTTTCATCATTATCGATGACTTCCTTCCATCTACTCATCGGGTTTTGAACTCCATTGGTAAACATCTCTTTTGGCTGTGATGAGAAGAAGGAAGAGTGGTCGGTTACGACTATGTTGAGGATTTTAAGTACGAATCCGTCTAAATGATTTTGTAATCTTCAAAAGAAATGGTAATCAGAAAGAGCAGGTTTCGGGGAGTAAGGTGAGTGAGGGATTTTTTTCCCCTGCCAAATTCTTTGATTTTTTCTGATGCAGTATTTGCAGTGTGGGGTTTTACATTGTCATGATGAAACACCACTTCCTTACGATTTGCCAACGCAGGCCTTTTTTCAAAACAGCATCCAAACGCCCTAATTGCTGGCAATGGGTTTGAGTAGTAATTGTTGCATTAGTTGGTAGAAGCTCAAAGTGGATCACTCCAATACAACATCACCAAACAGAAAGAGCTTTTCTTGCATGGAGGTCCTTTTTGGGTTGTGATTTAGCCTGTTCTCCTAAGCCTTCGTCACTTAACATTATCATAAAAAATCAATTTTTAATCACAAATCACTAATCTGTTCAAAAATAGTGTGACACTATCACACGAGTGAATAGATGAGTAGATGTCCATTCGTGATGTTCGGTTGGCTTCTTTCAAATAATGGGGAACCTATTTTATGAATTTGGGCACCTTTCCAAGCTGTTGAAGTTAGCGGTAAACAGTTGAATAGCTTGAACTGAATTTTGTTGCCAATTCCTCAACTTACACAGTATTATCTTTCTCAAACTGACAAAAGAAGCTCATCAACAAATTCAACTGGGCATCCTATTCGTAACCTCTCTCTTAGACTGAAATCACCGTTTTTGAACTTTGCAAACCATTTTCTGCAACGTCTTTCGTTCAAGCATGCTTTCCCATGAACAAAATAAATATGTCGGGTTGTTTCTGCCTTAAATGTATTAAATGCTCCTTCGATGCGTCCATCTTTGCGGGGTTAATATTAGTGATTACTTCAGATTATTCTGTAAAAATAAATTATATTAAGTTAAAGATTTCCAAATTCATGTGAGTTTCAATCAATTCAATTTCACATTTTAAAATACTGCAAAATTTGATATAAATTACATATTTATACGATGACCTGGAACTGAAGAGAGGCTCTCCCATAATTTCAATGAGGAACTTAGATCTGGATTTCTTTAATTGGAACTATCCAAATAATAGTGATCTGTTAAATGCAAGAAGAAGATTGTGAATATCATTGCATTGTGTGATAGGGTTTTGATAATGTTTCCATATTAAAAGAGAAAGACAATTGTATTTCTTGGATGTTTAAAGAAGAACGCTTTTTATGGCAACATTTGTGGTATTTTTTTAAGAACATTTTCATCCCTTATTCCCTGGCATAAAACCACATACACTTGAGTATGCTGGAATACTGTTTTTTCAAGATAATTTAAGTCATTCTGCATGGTCTGCCTTCGTGCTTTATCTTTAGCAAAACACAGCCGTATCGGTAGCTGTGTCCACGGAACCAATACATCGCAACAAACCTTCTGATATATTGAGCTTAGTTCGAGAAATCATGACAATGTCGTTTCTAAATCCACAAACATTGATCTATGCTATGATTTGATTGTCGTGCATTTCATACACGATCATCGATTTCAATGTAATCGAAGATCTAAGTTTTTCATTGAAATTAAGGGAAAGCCTCTCTTAAATTCGATTTTATGCGAGTCATCCGTCTAGTTTAAGTGAATCAACAAATTCTGTAGGAAAATGAAAGTTATTACCTCTTTCACTCATGAAATTGAACGAACGGTCTTCTTTCATTGTTCCTTGAAAAGATCTCATACATGTTGAATTGATTTTTCTCAACATTTCATTGACAGGAACCAGGATGCAATTCAAAGAGGACAATTCTGTAGGATTTTTGAATCTCGGATAGATGAAATCAATGTAATATTGTAATTAGGAAAGTCAAAACGTATCAACAAAGTGACAAAATAAAAAAAGGCATAAACATGTATTGTAATAACTTAAAACCTGAAATTATGTATTAATCTATGCAAAATTAAATATCTGTGTGTGTGTGTAAGCATGTGTGCGTGTGTGCTCTACGTCTGTGTTCTCCATATGTATATAAGAGTATATGTGTGAGAGTGCATGTGTATGTGTGTGTGTGTTATATGTGTGTGCGTGTGTATGCTGTGTGTGTGAGAGAGTGGATAATTGCTGTATGTTAATGACAGAGTGAGTGCGTATATGTGGGTGAATGTGTGTGTGCATGCTGTAAATGTGTGCATGCTGTGTATTTGTGCGCACTGTTAGTGCTGTATGTGTTACTGTATGTGTGTGTGTGAGAGAGGAGGGGTATGAGTGTGCGCGTGTTTTAAAATTTCTATTGGAACAAAAATGAAAATTTGGATTGTAATAAAAATTGTAAAAAATTGTACGCAAAATTCTTTACGAATATTTTCAAGACACATAGGCATGTTTTAAAAAAAGTCAAAAGAATGAATTAGAATAATGAAAATTTTTTTACTGTAATTAGTAACAATATATTTTCGAAACTTGGCATACATTATTATCTTTGAAGTCAATGCAAATCAAAAACGTCAAATGCCGTTGGTGATTGTAAAGAAACCATAACAGCATGTCAAAAGACCAATTGCGAAATGTTTCTTTCCGTGTTCGTGTGTGTGGGTGTGTGTTTGTGTGGGCGGGCGTGTGTGTGAAAGAGAGAGAAAGTGAGAGAGCGATAGAGGGAATGTAGAGAGAGATAGAGATAGAGAGAGAATGGGTGTGTGATTGGGAAGCCAACATGACAGTTTTTGATTATGAATTTGTATGGAAAAAAATATTTCTATTTGAATATCGTCAAGTGTATAAACCAGACAATATACTCGAAAATTTCATTGTAACAGAATGTGTAATTAAAGGAAAACATATATGAAACCAATTATAGTATAGAATAGACTGTTTCAATTAAAATTAAAGTACAAACAACGTCCCTTAGATTCATAGTATAATAGAAATAAACACATTAACACGTTCATATGCACATTCATACATGCATACATCATTACTTATATACATGCATGCACGCATACATACATACATGCATACATATATACATACATACATACATACATACATACATACATACATACAAGTATATATATGTAAATATATACATACATACATGCAAGTGTGAGCTGAAAATTTCAAGGACTGACTATGAGGGATTTATACAAGAGCTGTGAAGTGTTGCAAGTATTAACTTCATCTGTCTATATTAATGGCTGCATTGTTCCTTTCCAAGTAAAATAATGTCTAACCGTTCAAATACGATTTCAAAAGTAACTAGTTGCGATTTCTCTTGAAAACTGACAAACTTTGGTATCACTCTGTTATTATGTACCTGCAGAAAAATGGTTTAGCCCCAAGCGACATTAATACTGACATGGTTGCTACATTAGAGGATGTTGCTCAAGTTTTATCGACAGTGCAAAAGTGAATATAAGAGGGGAATAGGATGTCTTGAAGATGACCCAAGGTCTGAACGTCCTGAAACTCTCATCACCGAAGGAAACATTGGTCATGGTCATCACATGCTCATGGATGACAGCTGATTGGCTATAGATTAAAACTCAATCCTATTAGCTTATACCGTAAGAGAGTTAAGAATATTCTGCACATTAAACTTGGCATGACGAAGGTATCTTGTTCGGCGGGCATCATGACACGTGACACATGATCAAAAGCGTACCAGGCTGGTCATATCACGGGAAAATCTGACATTGTTTGAGATAGATCTAAGTGGTTTACTTAAACGTTATCTAACCAAGGATGAGTGTTAGGTTTTGTACTTTTAGCCAGAGAGAAAGAGAAAACCGTACAGCGGAAACTTCCTTACACACCTGCTCAATGAAAGCCAAAATCATTTCATCTGAAGGAAAGTGATGGCTTCAGTTTTTTTGGATGCAAAATATGTTGTGTTTATCGATTATTCTTAAAAAGGCCACATAATCAATGGACAGTACTATAGCAATTTGCCGAGGCATGTACGAAAGGCTATCAAGCCCAAACTCCCAGGAAAATGATGAAAGAAGTCTTACTTCATTAGAATAATGCTCCAGCACACAAATGCTTGGTTGCAACTGCTACTGTGCGTGACTGTGTGATCATCCCCCTTCTCCAAATTTGGCTCCATCTAACTATTATCTGTTCTTTAACATGAAAAAATACTTGTCTGGGAACCAGTATCGCAGTGATGATCGCGTCATATCGGCCTTTGATGACGTTTTTGACCAACAAGATGAAAGCTTATTCACCAACAGGATCCACACAACACTGATGGGAGAAGTATGTGGACTGCAAACGGCTCTATGTTGAAAAATAAACCTCGTTTGGTCGCCTTCCATAAGTGGTCAGCCCATGAACTTTGGTACCGACTCTAATACATACATATATACATACATGTGTGAATACAATATACGCTCACTCATATACTCCCATTCACGCACATATATTCATATAATTTCACTGGACATATAGGGAGTGGAAAAACATCGGAGATAATACAAAACCTCCATTTTAGGGTTATTAATATCGTAAAAGTAAAAATCAAGAAAGCACTTTTAGAATGTCAACTTATTCAAAATTTTGGTAACTGGTAAATTTGGCAATACAGAAGTAGACATACGAAAGTGAATGAATGTAATTTAAGACGATGGACGAAGGATAAAGACGAAATAAATACAAAACGAATAGAATACAGCCTTAGGGCCAAAAGAAGACGAATGGTGGGTAACACTTGGAGTACAATCCTAAAGGATTAGAAAGACCGCAAATAGCAAGACGGATGCAGTGGGTAGAAAAAAATTTAAGACTGGTTATCTACGCAACTGGAGTAAAAAGGGTAGAGCAAGAAAGGCCGGAAACGGGTCAAGTGTCACCAGCAGGCAGAGAGGAAAGAGGGCGATATATATATATATATATATATATATATATATATATATATATATATATATATACATCAATATACATCAATATACATCAATATAGATGATTGTATAAAATCATACGGACGAAGGATGGGATAGTCATGGCACAAGGGATAAATCGATTGCATCAACTTCGGTGTTCATCTGATATTATTTTATCGACTTCTCAAATAAGAAAACAAAGTCGAAATCGGCGGAATTTAAACTCAGAACGTTCAGAGCCGGGAGAAATGTTGCTAAACATTTTGGCTAATTCTGCTCCCTCGCCGCCTTAAATTTTTCAGTCACAAAATTAATGAAAATAAAGCCATCTGACATTCATGCAAAATAGATTTACTTTTACGGAAAGAGTAATCGATTTAATTAATGTTATGTTACTGGTTGTAAAACGAAAGTATATAAATGGAACTAATGAAGTGTTATAGGGAGTGTTGCATAATGCTTTGATATTCCTGCAAGTTTTCCTTGATATGATAACAATAATTGTATCTATATCTTGATAAGTTGAACATGCTAAATGCTGATGATAGAATCCTTCTAACGGATGCACGTGAATTATTAGATTTTATTTTAGTGACTCCGGAGAATCAGATGCACCTGATGTATGATTTGGACGCTGAACATATACATACATATATAAATAATATATTGCATGACTTTTGTCTTTGTTTTCTTCAAGACTGCCGTCATCTGAATTTTAACGCATTGGTTAATTTTTATGAAGAACAAAGGACGTGAAACGAAGAGAAATGCTACGTCTGTATCTTTCTCAGGGCTATTAACGTCTTAAATGACGTTAAAAGGCTTCAACAACGGTTGAAACCTTGTTGCGGTCCCGCTTAACTGGAAGCTTACTTCTTACTCTGCGGCATTCGTCAGTTCTCCATTGAGATATTGCTAGCATACAAACAACATCCTAAATGCAACGTTCAATGACATCACAGACAGATATATTATGTTATCTTACGAGACACTTTTCAACAGTATACCACAAACTTAATCTTTGAAAAAGAAAACTTGAGGTAGTCGCTTCTTAATTATCTAAATAATTAGCTTAATCACCAAAGGCATTTTACATCAACATTTTATTCAATGCCATTTCATTCTTCTCTAAACTGACATGGTCTTATTACAACAAATAACTTCCCTTCTTTAGTTAAAGACGTCATGGTACAGATATGCTCGTACGAACGTGTGCCCGCATGCACATAAACATAAGTCTGTATAGACACACACGCACACACACCGATACACACAAACTCACATGTATATGTATATATATATATATATATATATATATATATATATATATATATATATATATATATATATATATATATGTGTGTGTGTGTGTGTGTGTGTATGTGTGTGTGTGTGTGTGTGTGTGTGTGTTTCTTTAAGATGAGCATGCCATAAACTAAAGGAAGTGTCGAATAACGGACGAAAGAAACTTTGAATGTTTTAATACGACTAGACAAATGTGCGGATTACTTCACCACAGAACATTGTCAAGCATTAATCGAGGGATAGAAATTGCTTGTATATGTAGGTATATCGGGAATACGGAAATGTAAGGAGAAGAAGGGAAATGCAATCTAAATATTACAAGGAGGAAAATTACTTGAATTTTATTAAAAAATATCTAGCTGCAACCACAATAGTTTTCTCAGTTTAATCACGAACGACTTCCGTTCACAAAACAAATTCGATTTGGGATGAAAAATAATCAATAATAAAGCAAAATTAAGCTTCAACAATTTTTGAATAAACTGCAGTTTCATCAAGTTTCTCTAAACTGAATAAATCAACAAATAAGTGTAGTTGTGTAATCTCCAAAAAATACCCCGTTAATATATAAATTTCCAGTAGCCATACAAACTAGCAGCTCGTCTGAATAATATATTGGACTCACAATAAAACTATTAAACATAATCACAATCATCACTCACTCTTCTTTTTTAATAATGGCATAAAGACGTTTCGCCCTCTCTCTTCCTTTGAGACTGAAAGACAATATCCACTAACAAAATGCATTATTCTTTCAAGACCAAAATCGTGCACAAGAAACAACAACGAAAACATGCAGTTATTTATGTAAAGGAGTTTAGATATTCTAATCCAGACAAATATATTCAATAAGTATACTGAAAGATTTTCCTAACGGTGCATATTCAAACTTTTTTAGTAAATTTCAAAAAAAATTGTCCTTCTAATAAGTAAATTATCAATCACATACTTCATTACATTAAATAGCACGCATTTTAAAGACGTATACGCCTGTATAAATAGTTCTTGTCAGTATTCTATCCATTAGACTACATGCATTTCATCCCTATCGTAATATATACTCTTTCTCCGTTTTACCTATCTATCTATCTATCTATCTATCTATCTATCTATCTATCTATCTATCTATCTATCTATCTATCTATCTATCTATCTATCTATTTATCTATCTATCTATCTATCTATCTATCTATCTGGACGAACTATAGACGTATCGGCTCCGAAAGTTTTGCCTTTTTTATGCTTTAAAAAGTTTGTTTGTAAAGTTAATTTTATATAGAAAGTTGTACAACTTATAGACTCTGTGGTGCAAGTTTTTTTTGCAACGGAAATCTGCCCTGTGTGGTACATTTCCAAATTTTAAAAATTAATTTCGGCTTTCTAGCCATTTTTTGTTTTGGACGATGGCGTCTTCTAGCCATGAGAAATTTCGTCAAACGAACGCTGAATTTGGCAGTGTTTCGTTCGACATAGATTTTCCTACACTCCCTTCCTCACATTTAAACGAGAGAATGGAGAAAAAGGAAAAAGGCTTCACACACACAGATGCAAGTGTTAACATGAAAGTTAACACCGCCACCACCACCGCCAACAACAACAAAAACAAAACTGTAACCAAGGTTACAAAACAGTATACAGACGACGTCTCCAAAGTCTCTGACGTCAACACCATTTCTGCTGACGCCATCATTACCACCACCACCAACAACAACGACGACAACAACAACAACAACAACAACAACAACAGCAGCAGCAGCAACAGTTCAACTCAACCTTTGCTCTCTTCACCAGCAGCAAGCGAAAGAGAGGAAGGCAAAATGAATACAAGCCACAACACCACTGACACAGTCACAAATAACACATCTGCCACCAATACCAGTGCCAGCACCAGCAACAACAATAACAACAATAACAAAACAAACTTTGCTGAAGCTTTGAAATAAGGAGAAACTATTGTGTCCTACACGACAAGAGAAATAATAGATATGAGAAGGTTAATCACTAAAGAAAACAATGAAATACATTTAAACATATCCTATCATACATTACAGGAAACCAGTAGAAAAACAATCATATACAAAGTAATAAATACTAAAAGTAGAAGGCCAGAATAGGCCAGTACATACATAATTCAAAAATATTTGCACTCACTCTGGTCTGAGAAAACATACATCACATGGTACAAATATGCACGTGTACAAGTGATTTTTCGAAATGAAGAGTTAGCGAAGAAATTTTCAACGCTAACTCTTCGCACACCAGAAATAACAATGATACCTAGTTACCTTGGCCAAAAAGTAACAAAGGTAACGATAAAGCATGCACCTCCAACAATAGACACACTATGGTTGCTATCGGCCATATATGTCGACATGGACAATATTAATATACTCAAAATCACCGTTGGAGAAAACAACTGGATGGGAAAAACCATACAAATCCTGTTCCACACAAACGAACAAGAAATACAAAAAATTCCACCATACATCCGTTTGTCACCAAATCAAAAATTACATATAGTGGTAGAGGGCAGGCGGCCTCGCTGTTACGTATGCGACAGCGAGGCACACCTCAAAAAGGAGAGTCCGACTGCCCTAAAAACACAACAACAACAACAAAGACTAACTAAACCCATAAAAAAAGCCTTCCTGCCCACACCGCCATGCACACAAAAAACAACAAAAGCAACATCAACAACATCAACGAAAGAAAACACTACAAAAACTGCAAAATTAACAAACAAGACGAAAAAAGAAAATACAATACAAAAACTGACACCCCTTACCCCACATCACTTACACCACAACCAAAAATTCAACAACCAACAACAACAAAAACAACAACACAACCACTTACACAAGCAAATACAGATGCATACAACATGCCCCTACCCTCTTCCGATTCTTCAGAGATTTCGTCTGAAGACGAGTCAAGTAATGAGGAATGGAAAATAGCCCAAAAAGGAAGGAGGAAGTGGAGCAAAAAAGGAAAAACAAACAACAACAAAGCAGGGAGATTCACATCTCCCGAAAACACTCCCAACTCCTACACGATAAACACCAATAATAACACACCAAAAACAATGCTAACAGCAATAGACACTACAAACAAAGAGTTGATGAAATACATCAACTCTAAAACAAACATCACAAATAACGACATCAAAACAAACAACCACCCACGCACAACACCGCCAAAACACATTAAAATTTACCATGTATCACCAGCATTGCACCACAAAATAAAATCCCTCTACCCCAACTCGGTAGGGGGATGTCAAAAATATTTGTGCAAGAAATTGTATAATAGCCTCTTTGGTGAAAAATCCAAGGAGGAAACAAAACTTTCGAACGGTAAGTAACTCACTGTTCCTTTTGTTTTGTGCTTTAAAGCACATATTTAAATAGAATCATGGCGAAGATTGGCTGTGTGAATGTGCGTGGCTTGGGGTCACTTGGAAACAAAGGTACCTCTTAAATGATATCAAGTCACATAACTTGGAAATCATAGCCATAAGTGAGACCAGACTCCATGAGCCGCGGGCCCTAAAGTCCATGTTTGGCGGACAATTTAACATTTATTTTTCTCCCTGTCTGCCGAGGATGGGCGGTACTGGATCTCGAAGTAAAGACGATATTCATAGACCCGGAGGGTAGACTGGTTGTGCTAGATTTCGACGGCAGCGATGGATGCGCTTTTCGGCTGCTAGCAGTGTATGTTCCTCCTTTAACAGGTCGGTCAGATTTCTTTCGACGTCTAGAGGTATTCCTGGGAACGTTTCGTCCTTTATTTTTAGTGGGAGATTGGAATGCTACCTTGGACACGCATCTAGACTACGTGGAGAGAAACAACAATAGAAGGGGATGCAAATGCCTCAGAGACCTGCTGAGACGCTTTCAACTGTCCAACGTGGACATGGAGCAACCGCATTGGGTCGTCGAGATCGTATCTAGATAGGATAGTGTGTAGGACAAGAGATAGAGATAGTTTAGGATGTCCACAGTTCCACATAGTCAGCTACACGGATCACAAACTTGTGACGTGTGCGCTAGACTTAGATAAGGCACATAGGCAGGGTCCGGGTTACTGGAAACTAAACGCGTCTTTCCCGTCGAGACAGGTTTTCAGAGACCGGATTTGCACGTTAGTAAAGAGGGCTTTGACAGGAGCCATCATCAACAACAAATGGTGAGAGGCCCGGGTGGCGGAGGTGCAGCGGGGCAACAGAGCCACCATCCGGTCTCTGGTAGATGAACAGGGGCGCGAATTGCTCGAGCAGAGCAAGACGTGCGAGGCCTTTTAGCGGCATTTTGCCCCATTGTTCGGGACGAGTGGCGAGCGAGAACGCAGGGTGGACTTCAGTGTCTACCTGCACAGCCTGCCACGTCTCTCGACAAGAGAGGTGGAGTGCTGCGAAGGTGCCGTCACGGCGGAGGAAATGAGGGACGCGATGTCGGGATGCTCGAGGGACAAATCTCCGGGTTTGGATGGTCTGCCCTACGAGCTTTACAACTGTATGCCAGACTTGTTTGGAGACGTCTTGGCGGCGGTGTACTGCAACTGGTAGCAGAATGGGAGCATTCCTGGTTTTGTGAGCCGAGGAGCCGTAACGCTGCTAAAGAAAGATCCAAACAAGGGGAATAGCATAGATAACTTTAGGCCTATCACTCTGCTCAATGCAGACCTGAAAATTTTGGCCAAGGTTTTAGCCAAGCGGTTGGCGCTTGTCATCGAGAAACTGGTCGGCAAGGCGCAAACGTGCGCCGTGCCGGGCCGAAGCATCCATGACAACCTCCATCTGATTCGCTACATCATAGAGCGGGTAGTTAAGGAACCTGGCATAGGTGGGGCCCTGATCAATTTGGATCAATTCAAAGATTTCGATAGGGTAGACCATCAATACTTGGAAGCGGTCGTCACAGCGGCCGGTTTCGAACCCGTTTTCCGCGGGTGGATAGCTGCTTTGTACAAAAGCATCCGTTCGGTAGTTCGCGTCAATGGGCACCTATCAAGACTTTTCCACATTGCACGTTCGGTCCGTCAGTGATGCCCCCTCTCGTTGCTTCTGTACGTATTGACT
>NC_068996.1:2147072-2147741 GCF_001194135.2 Octopus bimaculoides | reverse complement strand
GCAGTCGTGGATCAAGAAGAGACCTAGGCTAGGCGAATGCCAACGCGAGTGTCGCGTCGCTCTCCAGCAGCAGCTGCCGTCCCGGGTCGACCTTGAGCGGCTGCATCACAACAAATGCATTCTATAGGGGATTAGTGGAGGGGAGGTACGACGACGATCTCGGAGGAACCTGGGCGTCGACGAGGAATACCTGACCCGCCTGTTCAAGACGACTTTCGGGCCGGGACCTATGGATAACGTCCAGAGGTCTCTAGCCTGGGAGTGCTACCGAGGAGCGCTACCCGTTCGGGATAAGCTCTACCGACATGGTTCGTGAAACACGAGGCCGACCTGCCCGAGATGCGGTCAGAGCGACGAGACCGTTCTGCACGCACTCGTGCAGTGTCCAACCATTTCGGAGCTGTGGGCTTATGTCGAACGACTGCTGTCACGTGTGGGACGAGTCGGTTTATCAACCGAGTCTATCGTCAATATCGTCACGCCTCCTTCCTTTAAACGGGAAGGAAGAGCTGTATTTATTGTACTTGTGGCTATGGCGAAAGAATGCATCTGGTGGACGCGTCTGAAAGGATTAGAGACAAATACTTTCCTCTCTGGTCAATCTCTCATAGACTTTTTCAAGTATCACTTGAAAAGGAAGGTGAGAGTAGAGAGGCAAGTGTTGTCTAG
>NC_068996.1:2144924-2145910 GCF_001194135.2 Octopus bimaculoides | reverse complement strand
TATATATATATATATATATATATATATGTGTGTGTGTATGTATATATGTACATAGATATATACATGCACACACACAAACACAATTTAATAACACTTTTAGTTTTTTTCAGCTCCATCAAATGAATGATTTGTAGACTCGTAGAACGAACCTACCATGTTAAGCGGCAATATGTGCGTATACACACACATATACACACACATATATACACACACACATACACACACACACACATACACACACACATATTATATCATACCCTTTTTTAAGGCATTAGACTGTGGCCATACTTATTATTTTTTAAGGGTACTTTTTGGTTAATGGTTCTTTTCTTCCGAAGACGAAGTACGAAGACGTAAACACAGCAGCACAGGTTATCAACAGGTAGTGGAGAATAGACACAGACACAAAGGCTCTCTCTCTCTCTCTCTCACACACACACAGACGCACATACACATACGCACATACATATCCAGAATGTTCTTAGAATTAGATATACATATTATGCACTGTATTTCAAAGATGAAATGGTAACGTAGTGTGAATTCATGATAAAGATCTGTTGTAGCTATATCATACTCTCAGATACCTTTAAGTGCATATCTTTGTATAGCCGAAACAGCTACAAGTCAGTGATTAGGATTACATGAATGTTCTTTTGACTTAATTTAAACAATTAATATTGGTTTCAAATTTTGGCAAAAGCCCAAACTGAGAGTCAACTTTAAAGATTAAGCGTGGGAGAACGTTTTGCGTAGGATGTGTGCAGTGCCCAGAAGTGCAATTTTCTGTATGTTATATATATTTGTAAGTCCTGGTGTTTTTGTTATGTATTTGTCTGAATATTTTTTTTATTATACCTAAGGCACCTACTATGATAGGAATTGTTTCTGTTTTTAGATTCCACATTCGAGTTATCTCTATTTCCAGGTCTTTGTATTTTGAAAGTTTTTCCATTTCTTTTAGAGAAACGTTGTCATCTGCTGGT
>NC_068996.1:2143378-2144389 GCF_001194135.2 Octopus bimaculoides | reverse complement strand
TTATTATTATTATTATTATTATTATTATTATTATTATTATTATTATTATTTTATGTTTGAATTTTACTTTGTATTTGTACAAGTTGGCTCCAAGTCTCACCCAGAGACCTCAAGAGACAAGTTAGTAGTTCAAGTTGGTGTTATGCCTAGGGTGTCATATATTTGGTTTTGTACATAGTATTAAGAAAACATAAGAAACTTATGAGTTTGTTTTAAAATTTAAGATTACATAGACAGTATTTTGCATAAGATATGGGCAGTTCCCATGAGCACTATCTTTTGAACTTCAGCCATTTTGGGGTTTCCAGGTATCTGAGCTCGATAGCTAGGTAGTATGTGCTGTATCGTATCTAATTCATTGATTCCTAAGTTTTTGTATCTCTGGGTTAGGTCTAATTCTCTTATTTCATTTGCTTCATCTCGGGTAATGTTGCTCTTAAGAAGCTTTCCAAGTTACAAGATTTTTTTTGGCACATTTTTCCAAGACGAAATTTATGTTTATCTCTTTGGTAACTCCATGTACTCTTTGTAGTAATGTTTCCATCTGTTTACCTTTTGTAGCGCACAGTTTTAGATCATCCATATATAAGAGGTGGCTGATTGTTTTGCCTTAACAGTTGTTTCCACATCCAGTTCTGTTTAGCATGTCAGATAAAGGTGTCAGTGCCAAGCAGAAAAGGAGTGGAGAGAGCGTGTCTCCCTGGAATATTCCTCTTCCAATGGGGAAGGCTTTGGTTCTCATGAGTCCTTTTTTGTCTGGAGCTGTAACACTGTCTACCATTTATTCTTGAATGTTGTTATATATTTTACGATATATATAAAATATTGGTGCCATTTTGTTCATGGTGCTAGCGATTCTAGGATCCTTGTGTGGGGAATACTATCAAAATAGTATTATTATTATTATTGTTATTGTTGTTGTTGTTATTATTATTATTATTATTATTATTATTATTATTATTATTATTATTATTATTATTATGGGAGGAATTTCAACCATGGTTCGTGGTC
>NC_068996.1:2140138-2141724 GCF_001194135.2 Octopus bimaculoides | reverse complement strand
AGACTGCACATGGAGACAACATGATCGATGGTCTCATTTTGTTGTTGGCATATACGACATAATGAGGAGCTGCCGTTCTTTAATATGTTGGCCTGGTAGTTCTTTGTAGGTAGGCATTGATCTTGGGCTGCTATGATAAACCCCTCTGTTTCTGATTTCAAGCCAGAGGCCATTAACCATTGGTGGGTAAGGGCTTTGTCAATATCTGCATTATTCGCTCTCTTTGGGTATTTGCCATTGAGAGGTTTTCCATGCCATTTTCAGTCATATTATTATTATTATTATTATTATTATTATTATTATTATTATTATTATTATTATTATTATTATTATTAATATTATTATTATTATCGTTATTGTTATTATTGTTGCTTTTTTGTTATTGTTGCTGTTGTTGAAGAATTCACACAGTATCCAGTTTTGTGTTGTGGTTGAAGAAATTGTTTGTACCCTCTGACAAGTCACAAAGTTCTCAGAAAAACAGCCCTTTACGCAGTATGCGAGTAGTTCCAAGTAAAGCCGTTTTTTGCTACACATCTAGATTATAGGTTATTTCTAAAGTTTCCAGATGTTTCTTCAAGCTGGGTGCTATGGAAACCAATGCTCTAATGATAAAAATAACAACTTTATGTTTGACTCTCGCAACTGTCACATCTTGGCGATCATAATTCTCAGGTCTCCATATTATCAATAATATTAATACGCTAACTTTTTGCTTTTCTAGGTACCTGTTGCGTGCGTCACACTCAATTCAAAGAAGTGGCAGAGCGAGAGAAATGAGGACAGAGAGGAAGTAAGAGAGAGACAGAGAGTGAGAGGGAAAAGAAAAGTGAGAGAGTGAGAGAGAAAGAGAGAGAGAGAGAGAGTGAAAGAGACAGTGAGTCGTGACAGCGTTCGTTTTGTGTTTTTAAATGTTTCAGAGAGGACGTAAGAGAGAAAGAAAGAGAGTGAGAGAGTGAGGGAAAGAGAGAGAGAGAGAGAGAGAGAGAGAAAGAGTGAAAGAGACAGTGAGTGGTGACGGCGTTCGTTTTGTGCTTTTAAATGTTTATTACATCGCAAGAGAAGTAGATACATAGATACATGTACACATTGTTAAATCAAAAGCGGGAGAGAAGAGGGACACAAAGGAAGTGAAAGAGAAAGAAAGTGAGAGAGACAGTAGATACATAAATCCAAAGAAAAGTTCATAGATACATACTTTTCTACTCTCGGCACGAGGCCCGAAATTTTGGGGAAGGGGCCAGTCGATTAGATCGACCCCAGTACGCAGCTGGTACTTAATTTAGTAACCCCGAAAGAATGAAAGACAAAGTCGACCTCGACGGAATTTGAACTTAGAACGTAAAAAGTTCATATAGGTACATACACAGCGAATATTGGCTGTCAGTTTCACTGTTCATTACCACACTAGGATAAAATAAACTAAAAAATCACTGAGTACTCCATACACATGCATAGCATTAACGTAGTTCTCAGGGAGATTCAACCTCACACAGAATATGACAAGGCTTGCCCCTTTGAATTACAGCTACAACTCGAGACACACACATACATACATATGTGTATATATATATATATATATATAT
>NC_068996.1:2139010-2139903 GCF_001194135.2 Octopus bimaculoides | reverse complement strand
ATTCATAAATCCGTTTATTATTTCGTTCTTTTGCATTTCAATTTGTACATTTCTACCTAGAAATTTTCAACAACTGCACGCCAGAAGAAATGGAAAAACGAGTAATTTTGTCTCCTAAAAATTCTGTCTTGCAATGAATGAAAAAGTTCTTAATATTATACCAGAGGCACCTAAAGCAAACTTAAGCACAGACACAGTGCCCTGCAATAATGAAGAGGAGGTTCAGAACTATCTATTTGAATTCATAAACTCACTCACTCCATTCGGTTTGCCTCCTCATCGCCTCAACTTAAAAGTAGGAGCAATTGTAATGCTGCTAAGAAATCTTTCGATCAGCCAAGGATTATGTAATGAAATTCACATGAAAGTGCAAAGACTTCATGAACATTGTGCAGAGGCATCATTGGTTACAACCCCCAACAAAGATCGTTCAGTTCTAATTTCCAGAATTAAACATAGCCCCCAATTGATGCAAAGATTGCATTCACACTAAACAGACTTCAGTTTCCACTTCGATTTGCATATTCTTTGCTTATTTCCTGTACGTCTAATTCTGAAACTTGTATTTGGAATTCACTTAGATATTCCTTTGTCTGTTCTGTTACTGAGTATGACGCTGTCTTGTTTTCATGCTTTGAGACAGAGTTTTTCAGCTATATGTCTAGGCCTCTTGTGGAAATCTTTATTGTCAATTCCAGCAGTAAATTTCCTCTTTTCGTGGAAGGCAAAGTCGTTCTATGTCTGCCTTAGGGTGGTGCCGTCTATGCATTATCAACTATTTTCGTGTTTTTCTGTCAACATTACATATTTTAGTAATTGACCAATGAATGATATTGAAACTGTAAGTCACGACTAGTATGGCTAGAGCATTGATCGCATCAATCCTGTTTCTT
>NC_068996.1:2133067-2136975 GCF_001194135.2 Octopus bimaculoides | reverse complement strand
ATGTCATGTCTTGCTTTATATTCTACAGGTGCTAAGACTCTACACCCTGAGATAAAGTGGTCTATAGTTTCAATCGCATCGTTACAAAATCGGCATTTTGGGTCAGCTCCATTTTTTATCACATTGTCTTGGTAGATCCGGGATAATAAGCTTTGGTCTTGAGCAGCCAATATGAAACCTTCACTCTCTGCTTTTAGCCCTGAACTTCGTAACCATTGATGCGTGCGTTTCTGGTCGACATCAGCTTGTTTGCTACGAGCCACATACTTGCCATGCAGAGGTTTCTGTTCCCATCTGCTTATTATTATTCAGTAGTTTTATTTTTTAACGTGCTTTCACTTCACTACCGAGCGCAGATCTGTGCGCCTTGGATATGTGCTGTGGTATGCTGTGGTGCTCTTATGGTTACTGTATTGAAAGTGTTTTGCGTAGAATGTGTGCAGTGCCCAGTAGTGCAATTTTCTGTATGTTATATATATTTGTAAGTCCTGGTCTCTTTGTTATGTATTTGTCTGAATATTTTTTTATTATACCTAAGGCGCCTACTATGATAGGAATTGTTTCTGTTTTTAGATTCCACATTCGAGTTACCTCTATTTCCAGTTTTTTTGTATTTTGAAAGTTTCTCCTTTTCTTTTAGGGAAACGTTGTCATCTGCTGGTATTGATACATCAATTAAAAAGCATTTTTTTCTTCGTTATCTCATTATTATTATTATTATTATTATTATTATTATTATGTTTGACTTTGTGTGTGTGTATACATATACACAGACACGCACATAATTTATACATACATATGTGTGTATGTGTATGCGCATAATATATATATATATATGTGTGTGTGTGCGTGTGTGTATGCGCATATTATATATGTGTGTCTATGTGTGTGTGTGTGTGTGTGTACGCGCATATTATATATGTGTAGGTGTGTCTATGTGTGTGTGTGTGTGTGTGTGTGTGTGTGTTTATATCATATAACGTGCTCAACACTATCGTAAAAGCACTCGCTGTTTTTCTTCTACACTTCTTTAAACGGTATACCTATTTCGAGCTTAGCCTTTCCTTGCATAGTAAAATTGTTATTATTCTTATTACTATTATTCAACCATTTACGTCTTCTCTGAACTTGCCATATATATTTCCCATATCAAAGCTAGGAGACAGTAATCTCGTTTTTGCTTTGTTTTTCTAACCTCAAATATCACGGAATAGTTTAGTAAATGAAGAATTCCTATCCATCTCTAAAAGCAATCCGCTTCTCATTGTCCGCCACAGCGATGTTTTTCTTCACCAATAACTGAATGCTTTCACACAATCCTTTAGAGTGTATTGCACAAAAGTATTTTGTCTTTGCTTCCTTTATAATAGAGAATGACAAAATACATTGTTTTCGTAAAGTAACTAACCATGGTACAAATATATAAAGAAGAAAAAAAAATGATGCCGTATACTGACGACCGTCAATGCTGCCGTTACCGATTATTAATAATGATGATGATGATGAACAATCGGATTTTACAAACGTGTTTGCTAACTTGACCAATTGCGTTAGCCTACGACATATAAAATTGGAAGATATGCAATCAGACATTATTGCTATTAATATTATTACGGTTTCCTCCGGTTACTTCAAACAAATAATACTGTTACTTTTAATGCAGATGATGGTACAATTCTAAAATCATTTCATCTTTGCTTTTTACCATCTTGAAATTTTCTCGAAATAAACTTAGAAACGTCAAACTTTATGTAGAACACATTCTCTGTTACATTCCTCATACTATCTCCTTACACTTTTTGAATGTAGCTTTGCAGGCAATCATTAGTATACTTTAGTCATTTTTATTCTTCTCTTAACGTGTTATTAGTTTAAGTCGGTGACCATACTGTAGCACTGTTTCAAAGAAAGATAATCAATTACGTAATACTCTAATGTTTACTTACTAAAGTAACCATTCTATCAGCTTCTGCTAATCGGAATGCTTCAATGCGCCTAATGAGTTGTGTTATCTTTTAGTGAGCAATCGCAAGTGATATACAACGTAGAAGGCATTCACAAAAAGACGTACATACATTCATACATATACACACACACATACACAGATAGATACATACACACACACAAACATACATGCACACGCACACAGATACATATATACACATATACATACATACTCACCCATTCATGCATGCAAGCATACATACATACATACATACATATGCATGCATACATACATCCATATGCATACATACATACATACATACATACATCCATATGCATACATAGATACATACTTACATACATACATACATACATACATACATACATACACACATACATATGCATGCATGCATACATACATCCATATGCATACATACATACATACATGCTTGGAAATGGCTAGATGCAACTGCTAGTGATATTAATGTAATTCGTAATTTCTTCATGGATGATCTGAAGATTTATGTTTAAAATATTTATGTTTAACAATACCAAAAATCAGCTTGAGTTAATAACAGCATTTTCAACGGACATAAACATGGACTTTGCTTATAAAAATGTTCGTATTTGATTGTTGAACGTGGAAAATCAGGTCCCCAGATCTAAAACCTGTGCATGAAGTCTCACTGCCTGTTCTGTCCGATACAAAGAATGCAAACAATGTCTAAGCATTGCTGAAAAGATATTGAGAATAAAGTTACAACGACCTGATAGTATTATACTAGACTTAGAAGAATATGACAGCCGCAACTCTCTTTTTACAACAAACCAATATCCCACGATGCATTAGCAGTATCAGAGCTGATACCAACATTTGGGATACTTACTTGTCTGTAGAGGAAATCCATTCTAAAAACGTTGAAACCCGTAAGACCCTGATATCCAGTGGAAACTTATGCAGAAACAGTATATCAACAGGTTCTACCTAGGAAGAGATGAAGGAAGTGGGGTTTCATATCAGAACAAACAATGTTTGAATATCATAGGGTCCTGTCATACAGCACCTTCTAAACACCAGCAGCAAAAATAAATACATAAAATTAGTGTTGAATATCAAAAATAACAACATCCTATATGTCAGCAGTGAGATTCTCAGCAAGAATTCTCTTTGTGATGACCTCCTATGCAATTCCAAAACCACCAGATAGAGAAAATATAGATGTGTAACGCTAAGCAAAAAAAGAAAAAAGAAAGAAAGTCTTCGCCAGCTTTGTTTATCGAAGACTTGAATAAGACATTAATAAGGACATGAAGTATAGCCTCCTCTTTTGTAATCGTGACCGTACATCACATCACACTTCGGCGATTATGCATTTACAATCCAAGAACAGGAAATTACTACGAGATACCTAATAGAAGAGACAGTGTAGCCCTTAGAGATCCAAGATCTAAACAAAAATGTAGAATTATGTCATTTCTGTGAAAGACATCACAGCTGCGCAAATATTTCAAGGTACTACCTCCTTATTAGATACGATGTTATCGAAAAAAAAAACAACAACAACGCACAATGCCATTTGGAAAATGGCCGGTATGAGAATATATCAGGTCATCCCATAAGTTCTGTCCGATTTTACCTTTTTTAGAATTGAATGTAATTTATTAGTATTTTAGAATGTCTAATGGAATTAAAAATTATTTTTATGCATTTGTGTACATTTAAACTAATTAAATATTATTTTACAGAATAATAGAATTAAAATTTCTTTGATTAAAACCCTTTCTAACATGGAAGTATCCAAAGAGCATTTGAGGTACATAATGCTTTATGAGTACAAAACAAGGAAACTCTGCAGCCGAAGCGACTCGAAACATACACTCAGTTTATGGGAAAGAATGCTTGAATGAAAGAACTTGCAGAAGATGGTTTGCAAAATTCAGAAGTGGAGATTTCGGCCTTGAAG
>NC_068996.1:2130482-2132785 GCF_001194135.2 Octopus bimaculoides | reverse complement strand
TGGCTTGTTAAAAGGGAAAAAGCTCAACCACAACCGAGAAAGAAACTTCATGGGAAAAAGGTTCTTCTCTGTATCTGGTGGGATTGCAAAGGAGTAATTCACTTTGAATTGTTACCACCTAATGCAACAATCAATGCTCAAGTCTACTGTCAGCAATTAGAGCGTTTGAACCAAGCTTTGAAGAAAAAAAGACCCGCTTTAGGAAGTCAAAAAGGAGTGATGTTTCATCAGGACAATACGCGACCCCACACTGCAAATATCACATCACAGAAGATCAAAGAGATTGGTTGGGAAAAAATTCCTCATCCACCTTATTCTCCCGACCTTGCTCCTTCAGACTACCATTTGTTTCGTAGTTTACAAAATCATTTGGGGGACATAAGTTTCGCAAGCCAGGAGGAGGTCGAAACTGACGTTTATGAGTTCTTCGTTTTGAAACCAAAACGGTTTTACATTGATGGGATTAAAAAGCTTGTAAATAGATGGAAGGAAGTCATAGATAATCAAGGAAAGTAGACTGATGATTAAATTTCAATCAAATATAACATTTGATCACTTGTCTTCTTTATTCAAAATTCGGACAGAACTTATGGGATGACCTGATATATAGAGATTCCACTGTTATTGAATACATACAAAAACATCAACACAAGGAATACTGGTGGACCATTCCCATCAAAATATCTGTCAGTTGTATACATAACAGGCCGAATGGTGTTATTTGGGACAGACATGAAAAATATGTACCGTCATTGAGGTTAGCTGTCTTGTTGCTGTGAATATCTTTGAAAATCAAAGAGAAAGGGGATAAGTATGGAGAACTGCTTTGAAACCTCCAGTTCCTATATCCGTACTATAAATTTATATCAAAAATAATGATTCTAGCTTTTGATTTTATGAGTAAATACCTAAGTGCGAATCGGGATAATCAAGGGTTTTCAGAAAAAGAAATCAACCAACTAATGCGAATATTGCAAATACAATTTATAAGTGGAACACCAAAAATATATGAGGCTATCTCAAGTTTAAAATAGGACGTTATGTTTGTTATCTACATTTCACCTGGAGCTTTGTATTTCGTCAGAAACCAGCTCCTTCGTCAGATAAAAGATAATTGAAACTACAAGAGACAATACATGCGCATTAACATACATGAATGAATAAGTAAATACATAAATGTATGTATGCATACATACATACATGCATACATACATGCATACATACAAACATACATACATGCATACATACATACATACATACATGCATACATACATACATACATACATACATGCATACATACATACATACATACATACATACATAACATAACATAACATATACACATACATGCGTGTGTGTCATCACGCACACACGCATCGCGGTTTTCTGTAATATTTTCCGTCATATATTTTCCGTATACAAATTGCCTCAAACTGTGGAAGCAAACATGGTTTTGTAAGGAACTTCTTAAAAACATAATCATAACTTTTGTCCGTTGTTAATTTTCTGATGAAAATATATTGCCTCTATAAATTTCGGCGTACAATGAATTAACTAAAGAGTGCGAAAAGAAAATTGAAATTTCTTCATACTCATCAATTAATATATATATCATAGACGTCATAAGAGTTTATAAACGTACGATGCTCGCTAATAAGTATACAGTCCTAAAAAAGAGAGATAATTTTAAAGAGTTGCTTTGGTTAAATGGTAGAACGTTTGTCATTTGTACTGATGTGACTTCGTGTCCGAAAGGAAAGCCTTCGACTTTTTAATACTTCTAAAATCTAGTATTTGCATGCTATGATTTTTAACATTTCTACTTCGATTTCAACAATTAAAAGCAGAATGTATTATCCTATATTTCTACGTGCAGGGCGTTATTTATTCGTAAATAATTCTCTAGAGTATAGTTTACGAGATACATAGGGAGGTAAATAGATGAAGAGTATGCATATAAGAGAATTGGATAGATAGATAGATAGGTAGATAGATATAGACAGAGAGATAGCTATATATATATATATATGTATATTTCGTTTTCGGATTTGGTTTGCAAGATTTTTTATATGATTTCGTGTGTTGAAGCATATTCTGTTGTGTCTGGAGAGAGTCATTTTCTTAATGTGCCTTGAAATTTAACACACTCACCGTTAAAATTTCCACTTATTTCTTGGAAATTTTAACGGTGAGTGTGTTAAATTTCAAGGCACAATAAGAAAATGACTCTCCCCAGGCACAACAGAATACATATGTATAGATAGGTAGATAAATATATATATATATATATATATATATATATA
>NC_068996.1:2126169-2130427 GCF_001194135.2 Octopus bimaculoides | reverse complement strand
AGAGAGAGAGAGAGAGAGAGAGAGAGAGAGAGAGAGAGAGAGAGAGAGAGAGAGACAGACAGACAGACAGACAGACAGACAGACAGACAGATAAAGAAACTGAGAGAGAGAATAGGAAATATAGGGAAATATAGGGAAAGAAAGGAAGAAAATTATTAGCCATTGGGTTGTTTGGTATAATGTGTTGCTAAGGAATCTAGTCTGGGTTAATTCCTCTTTAAAAGATTCATCTCCCAAATATCTGAACTCAGTGGAGGCAATCTATTTTAGTATGCAACTGTTTAACTGTTTGAAATGGAAAGCTTAACCAATACATAGACAAATCTACAACAAAGTGAACTGAGCTTTCTGAAAATTAAACGCATTGACATAAAACATAAGAGCATTGTTATTGTTTTTGTTTTGTTATATGCCAACTCTGAACGTGCAAACCAATAATGAAAAGCAATTTATTTGTGTAAATCTTACAGTTTTCCCCATTTTTAATGCATTAAGAACTACATTGTCTAAACTATCATACCTTTTTACAGATTTCTGCAAAGACAATTTGCAACTATTTTCAAACAAGATGGTTTTGGCGAAACCTTTGTTATTCATTTGCTATATAATTCATTTGTTATATAATTCATTTGCTATATTATCCTTCATTAATTTATCAGACAGTTTTTGTCATCATTAATTGCAAAAGGTGAATTAGATGTTCACGTCATGTAAATGTCTGTCTTTAATTGTGAAATTTATATAAAGAGACAGATTTCCTTTAGATGAAAATGAGATATCGCAAGATAAATACTGATAAAATTCATTTTTTCACTCAATTCGATTGTTTCAATAGTTTGAACTACAGCCTTGGCGGGTAAAATTTTAAGAGGTTTTATTTGACGAAAATTAATCCTTAGGCCGATTTTAAGTGTGGTATTTATTGTATCGGAATCTATTTGGCTAACTGCTTGCTTTCAGAGAAGTTAATCTACATTGGTCATTATACGGTGAACGACAAACACGAACAGACAATGTTTAAATACATGTATACATTGGTTCAGAAGGTTCATTCCACAAGTTTTGAGATTGTGTTAGGAGAGACATTTATTAATTTCATAGAAGCACAAAACTGGTACCTCCTTTAGAGTAGAATCTTCTGGCGTCAAAGTAAGTATTGTAGCGCTCCAAACAATTCGTTAAAGCCCCGTATTAGTACTCCAAAAGGAAGATGTCCAAGATCCTTGTCACAGCCTCCTTCATCTTCACAATGTCTTCAAAACGGCTGATCCTGAGGTACTCCTTCAGCTTGTAAAACAATAAAAAGACACAGGAACTGAAGTCTGGACTATATAGAGAGTGAGGAAAAGTTTTGATGCCTACCTCTATCAAGTGGTTGGTTACATGGATGTAACTCTGGACTGGTATATTTTCCTGGTCCAAATTCGCGTTTTGACTACATTGTTCAAACTAGTCAGCTGTATCAAGTAGTGTTTAGTATGGTGTGTTCAAAGTGCTGTTAGAACCGTATCCGTCAATATGGAATAGGAAGAGTTGGCAAGTCAGCTTATTAGATGTATAGTAATGATATATTAAAATTACTATAATCTGGAACAATTACAACTGTTTTTTCGAAAATGTCTCAAAGCTTTACATTCATCTACACGTCATGCCATTCATTTGTCCAACCCTCAATGCATTCATATACATATGCAAGTGTGCGTGTGTGTGTATGTGTGCGTGTGCGCGCGCGCGTGTGTGTGTGAACGTGTGTGACGGTATGTTTATAGACCGATTTCATCTTCCTTTGCTGTATCTGTTCAAATATACTAAAGGCAATCTAAAGCTTTTCTAACTAAGCTTTCTAATACTGCTGTATTGCTTGAAAATACTTTTCTACTACGTAGATGTGTATATATGTGTGTATGTGTAGGTGTTAGTGCACAAACATACACATATACGTATAAGTTCATGTGTGTATGTACATAGACGAAGGGCTTCTGTATCGTTTCTATTTTCTAAATTCTATCACAAGGTATCGGTTGATCCAAAGCTACAGTAGATCACGCTTGCTCGAGGTACTACGCAGTGAAATCGAACCAGAAACCATGTGCAGCGATATTCTGAAAACTTAGCCATGCACAAGTACAGAGAAATACAGTTGCTTACACTTTTCACAGTTCCTGGAGATATTAATGCTTTCTTAAATACAAATGCGTTTGATATTTTGAAGATGTATTTGCTGGTTACTTCTAATATACGAGGTGGCACTGTCATGAGTTCAGACCATTGAGCAAATGTGTAATGTGTTAATTCCAAAGTGGCTTGGTCTACCTCGGATATTAAATAGCTCAGCTGTTTATCGTAAAAGAGGCTCGTTACAGTTACCATTGGTATCAATAGTCAAAATTTATAAAATAGGGAAGGTACGAACGGTGATGATGCTGAGAGAGTCGAGGGATATAGAAATCAGGCATAATCCGACAGTTGTAAAAACAGTTAGGAAATGGAAAGCAGATGCAGGGACTGATGACATCTCGTCGTCATTTATGCTCCAAGATATGGTGGATGCAACGGACATTCATTGGAAGGGACTTGGATTTGGTGCAGATCGATTCGGACTATTTTCAAGCATGTTGCGGAGAGAACACAGATTTGTTATCAACAGCGTCAAAGCAAGGAAAATAGAGGAGATATTTCATTTGATTCAGTGCTCTCAGCAAGGATAAATAACGAAATGAGAGGAACAAGTTGTTGACAGTAAAATAAGTTGGAATGAAATATATTTGCGTCTAAGTTTGCTGGTTTGTTCGTTCATATTACGATTTCTTACCATCGTCTACTAACCTAGTAAGATGGAACGTATAAGAAAATGATAAAGGCACATGCGGTAAAGTAGGAACACTGAGACATATTCCTCCTAACTCTTCACTGGTATTGAATACATATACTTGGAGACAGAATCTGGTCCCTAAGGTCATTTTCAATGCTATAAAGAACCAAATTGCTCTCATGAATAGTACGTCCAGGACAGCAGATTCGTTTAAAAAAGAAGAAATTTCCTGAGAGCGATGAAAAGGGGAACGGCTATTGGGAAGTGGCTGCAGATATACCTGGGATTCAAAGATTCTTTTCCATTCCAGTTACGAACTCACGGATATAATTTTATGGTGTGAAAGAAAGAAAGTATTAAGTCTAGTCAAGTTAATGGTTCCTCATGAATGTGAAAACACAAGCTGGAAAGCAGAGCGTTTCCAATCGAAGTCGGTTGTAGAAGATTTGTTGGGCAGAGTATAAGGCGGCCGTTGTTATGGCGAGGCAAATACCACCATGACGCAAATACCACCGTAACGCAAATACCACCATGACGGATATCCAGACTACAGTGTAGAATGTAAGCCATTGGATTTGGTGTAAAAGAGACGATGAGCAATGGTCAGAAAAATATTGAGCGAAACCTAATAAGCAACTGATCTAGCAGATGAGGCCTCATTTCAGTGAGGGGTGCCGGTGCCCAATGATGCCGGAAAGAGGAAAGTCTCGAAAGGGCGCACATTGTCTTCTGATGACCCATAAACTTGCTAGCATCTGGTATGCGGAGCATTGAAATGGTAACATTTGCATCTGCAAGTTGTTTGCAAAAGATCTAAATTTATAAAACAAGTTTAACCGAGAAGAAAAATCAAATGTAGTTTTAAAAACTTCAGTGCACATTTTCTCGATTAGCTCATTTATCAGATTATTCTAGCAATTCGCCTCCAACTTCATTGACTGTTTCAGTGCGGCATGGAAATCGTTGAAAGGCCTGCTCGAAATATTCCTTATTTATGTGGAAAAAGCGACGTTCAGGATGAACTGTTATTTAGTGATATCTTGCATGCATACAAATGAAATAAGTTTTACAACAGGAAGAACATGTAATGTTATCTGAAGCATATTTTTTCCCTCAAACACAGTAGAAGTTCCACATAACTGCCAAATATACGTAACTGTTTGATGTTAATACTATTGCTTCCTAAGTTAAAAGTTATTGAGAAATATAAATGGTTAGAACGGCAGAAGTATTTTCTGACACTTTTCCTTCACACTCGCATATCTCACTATCCAACGCTTGGAAAGTAACAAAAATGCAAAACTACTTCCTGTAGAAGTGCAGACATTGTTGATGAAGTCGAAATTAAAGTTTCTACTTTTGTATATATTTTACCACGCTCAACAGGTATATATACGTATATATATGTGTGTATGTGTGTGTTTGTATATATATATATATATATAT
>NC_068996.1:2120765-2123741 GCF_001194135.2 Octopus bimaculoides | reverse complement strand
GAGGAAGAAGAAGAAGAAGAAGAAGAAGAAGAAGAAGAAGAAATAGAAGAAGAGGAAGAAGAAGTGGAAGAAGAAGTGGAAGAAGAAGAAGAAGAAGAAGAAGAAGAAGAAGAAGAAGAAAAAGAAGAAGAAGAAGTGGAAGACGAAGAGGGAAGTGGAAGTGGAAGAAGAAGAAACATCACATCTTTAATTGGTAAATACGCAATACAATAGCGACGAACGTTTTTTTTTGTGTTAACGTCGTATTTCGAAAATATTCAGAAAAATATCAATCAAAATTATATATCCGAAAATATATACTCTTTTACTCTTTTGCTTGTTTCAGTCATTTGACTGTGTCCATCACTGGAGCACCGACTTTAGTCGAGTAAATCGACCACAAGACTTATTCTTTGTAACCGTAGTACTTATTCTATCGGACTGTTTTGCCGAACCGCTAAGTTACAGGGACGTAAACACACCAGCATCGGTTGTCAAGCGATGTTGGGTGGACAAACACAGAAACAAAAACACGCACGCACACCGCACGCGCACCCCCCACATATATATATGTATGTATATATATATATATGGGAGAATTTACGAAAAAAAATAACAGACGAAGACAGGTGGTGTAAACAACAAATGGATGTATTAGTTTAACGCTCGGGAATAGAGAAAATCTTTGACGCTTCGAGCTACGCTCTTCAACTAAAAGGAGCACAAAGAAATAAGGAGAGAAACAAGGAGAAATATATATATATATATATATATATATATATATACACAAACATATATATACGACGGGCTTCTTTCAATTTCCGCCTACTAAATCCACTCGCAAGGCTTTGGTCGGCCCGAGGCTATAGTAGAAGACACTTGCCCAAGGTGCCTCGCAGTGGGACTGAACCCAGAAGTATGTGGTTCGTAAGCAAGTTTACTTACCACACAGTTACTCCCACGCCTATGACACAACATTATAACTTAACATTATCAAGACAATCCAGAATGGGCTAAATATTTATATACAAAGATCAATACATATATTTATATATTTACATAGAGATATATGCATATGTATACATATATACCTCTATATTTATAAGTA
Source organism: Octopus bimaculoides (assembly GCF_001194135.2). NCBI lineage: Eukaryota > Metazoa > Mollusca > Cephalopoda > Octopoda > Octopodidae > Octopus > Octopus bimaculoides. Next base: position 2,122,654 of record NC_068996.1, on the reverse strand, counting down.
TTGTTGGCACTCCGTCGCTTATGGCATCGAGGGTTCCCGTTGATCCGATCAACGGAACAGCCTGCTCGTGAAATTAATGTGCAAGTGGCTGAGCACTCCACAGACACGTGTACCCTTAACGTAGTTCTCGGGGATATTCAGCGTGACACAGTGTGACAAGGCTGACCCTTTGAATTACAGGCACAACAGAAACAGTAAGTAAGAATGAGAGAAAGCTGTGGTGAAAGAGTACAGCAGGGTTCGCCACCATCCGCTGTTGGAGCCTCGTGTAGCTTTAGGTGTTTTCGCTCAATAACACTCAAGACACCCGGTCTGGGAATCGAAACCGCGATCCTATGACCGCGAGTCCACTGCCCTAACCACTGGGCCATTGCGCCTCCATTTATACGTATATGTAAACATATATGCATGTGTATTTGTGTGGTGGGGTGGATACGTGCGTGTGTGTATCTCGAAGCAGAGATAGAAACAAATGCACCAAAATTATCGGGTAGTCAAACCCTTTCTTTGAAAACGTTGAAGGGTGCCCGTGAGACAGGAATCCTCGCGCATCCTTGTGGTACTTATCCGGTAAGATGAAATGCAAATAGACCCTGGTGGAATTTAAACCCAAACGTAAAAACGGACGAAATGGCGCTCAAAATAGGGAGTTTACCAAATAAACTGTCCCTATATTTCTTGTGCAATACCATGTCCACCATTCCTGAAGCTCGTGCTTCATTTGCTTTCTTTCGATAAGAAACACCACACAGTTACAATATATTTTAAAGTGGAATGTGCGAATTGTGACATTTTGTATTCTTCTAAAAGATTAGTACCATAAAATATATATTCTATGAGGAATGGAAACCACAGCGCAAAAGTGGGCGGCAAGAAGCTTTCTACGTGGTCTTCGGCAACAAATAAACTTATTTCATAATTGTTAGATGAACGCATAGTCTTCCGATCGGCAGAAATTATTTTTTGTCTCACCCCAATCAGCCGCGTGCCATATAAAGTACGAGTGGCTGCGGAGGAGCTGTTGTTCAAAGCTTATTGACACGAGTGAAGATGGAACTCAACACTACCGTTCTTCATTTCTCTTTCATACCCCCAGTTCCATCTCTTTAGAGTCACCATCTGTTTACCGCACAACGTGACCTGCAGCTGTTTAAGGTGGAGATCAACGGAACTGACCCTCCTGTTTCCGCTGCTGAATAAGAGAAATTGCATCTTACGAATGAGCCTTGCCATTATCAAATCTTCAACAACACACGCTTACACCACTTTGGAAAGTCATTATAAAATACAAAAATAAAATAACAAAAGAAATAAACATGAAATCTCTGTTGTGTATGGATTGTTGAGACCCGGCAGTAATTAGAATATGAACAAATTTAGCGGTATTGCAGTGCGTTCGTACTTATGTATGTATGTATGTATGTATGTATGTATGTAAGAATATATATATAGATAGACAGATAGATAGATAGATAGATAGATAGATAGATACAAGCGTACGTACATGCGTCTATGTTTATATGCATGTGTTTCACTATATCTAAGTATTTATTTCTCTCCCTTTCGCCTTCTCTTTCTCCGTCTGTCTGTCCCCCTTCTCTTTTTCTCTCTCTCTCTCTCTATCTCTCTCTCTCTCTATCTCTCTCTCTCTATCTCTCTCTCTCTTTCTCTCTCTCTCTCTTTCTTCCTTTTTCGACATTCATACAAAGATGCATAAGCCCGCTCATATATAATGTAGCCTATAAAGAGATGCTTAACTACATAAGTAATAGTAGGACTTATTAATTCGTCTTTTGCTTAATGTTATGAAGATATATATATGCATATGGACACATACAGGGATGCTAGCTAATTAAATATATTCATATATATCTATCTCTTTATATATA
>NC_068996.1:2112637-2117495 GCF_001194135.2 Octopus bimaculoides | reverse complement strand
TATATATATATATATATATATATATATATATATATATACTCATATATATACACACATATATATATACATACACACATACAAATATATATATAAATACACACACGCATATATATATATACATATATATATATACACACACACACACACACACACATATATATATATATAGATAGATAGATAGATGTACTACACACATACATATATATATATATGTATACACGCATATATATACATATATATATATACACACGTATATATACATATATATATACATACGTACATACACATATATTCATATATATACACATACATACATACACGCACATATTTGTTTGTATATATATATATATATGTGTGTGTGTGTGTGTGTATAGTTTTGTCTTTGACATCGAAGAATCGACAATATCACAGCCTTCTCATCTACATAACCGCCAAAGTCATTTCTACCACTAGCATCGTTGTACTCACCATCACCTTAATAAGACTACAACACCACTCTGAGCCATTTCTACATTTACCATCCCGTTTTGCACTAGCACTGCTACCACCACCACCACCGTCATTACTACCAATGCCACCAAAACCACCACTGCCAACATAAGCAGTACTAGTTGTAGCACTGCCACCGAACTAAATTATTCTTAGGGAAAAAAATGGAGAGTGATGAAAAAAAAAAATAGAAAACAGCCGCGTAGAGTTCAGCGTACCAACATTGCATACGGCTAGAAAAAAAAGTGGTTGAATAAAAGGGATATAATAATGATCTCAACGAACTAAGGTGCGCGAGCGTGTGTGTATATGGGAATGGTGTGCGTGTGCGTGTGTGAATGTGTATGAGTATGAGTGTATGAGTGTGAAGGGGTGAGAGAGTCTGACATGTGTATGTGCGAGTGTGACGTGTGTGTGCGGTGTGTATGTGCGGTGTATGTGTGCATGTGTAACGTTTGTGTGTGTGCGTTATGAGTAGCTGTTGATGTGTGTTTTTTCATGTAATGTGTGCACATGTGTATGTGTTTGTGTGCGTGCGTGCTTGCGACCGAATAGTGTGCATGTGTTTAGTTTATGCTTGTGGGCGAAAGTTATCTTTGTTTATGCATGTTAGGTGTGTCTATGCGTGTTTCTTGTGTGTGTATATATCGTCTGTATTCGGGTATTATGTACTTTCTGGGTGTGAGAGTATATATCGTCTGTGTTCAGGTATTATAAACTTGTGTGGTTGTGGACGTGTGTATGACGGACTGTGTGTGATGTGTTTACTGAGTAAAACAGTGAGTGTGACTGCTCGTATAGTGGTATGTGTGGTAACGTCATTGAAATTTGTGTGTGGGTGTGTGGATAATGGTGTGTGGTGTGAGTGCTGAGAAGTGGTCAATGCTAGTGCATGTGGAGTAGGTAGTTGTGTGTGTGTGTGTGTGTGTAGTGGAGTGTAAAGTGAGTGGTGAGTTTAAGAGTGTGTATGGGTGTGTATATAGCGGTGCATGTCTGGTGAAAGTACAAAGTTGGGTATGAAGGTATGTTGGTAGAGGGAGTAGTTTAGTGTTGGGGGTATGTGGGAATCCCAGTGGGGTTGGTGTTAGATGGAAAGTGGAGATGAGTTGAAACCATATGGCGCAAAGGAACGAAAAGAGATTAATCCTGTTCAGGGCAAAGACAGGACTCTGGGTGGCCCTTGTGTAGAGATAGTCTAAACGATCAACCAAGCAGTGTCCCGTTTGATCAATGTACAACGGAGGACAGAGAGAATAGGATATGCAGTAAATAACATTACTAGAGGTGCAGGTAAAGGAGCCGGTGACGTGATGGAGACGGTGATGGGTGCTTGTGAGGATGGTGGTGTTGGAGAGGTAGGAACAGGTGCGACAGCGTGGGCAAGATCAGGGGGAATAAGCCAGGATGGGAGTCGGGTGTAGGGAAGGAATTGTTTGCAGGGTGGAAGAAATAGGTTGGATAAGATGTGTGAGTTGGATGAGTGGACTGGAGTCGTCGGAAGACTCGAAGAATGGTGCGCTGGAAAGGTACGGTGGAGAGGTGGTAGGTGAGGGGAAAGAGAAGACGGATAAAGGTATGGCGGGTGCGAGGAGAGAGAGCAGAGGCATGGTTCACCAATCATACCCGGACAAAAGTAGTGTGCATAATGGTGAGGGGATATTTACGTAAGATGAAGTGGTGAGCCATGAGTTGAGACTGAGTCATGGTCGTCACTGCAGAGTCGCATAGATGGAGGAATTAGGAGTAGGGGATGGAGAGCTTGGTCTGGGTAGGGTAGGAGGAGAAGAATTTACGGTAGTAGTGTGAGTCAGTGTGTTTGTAGCGTATTGAGGTAGTGCGAGTGGAGTGGTGTATGCTGAAATGTCGAGAAATTTGACGGAATAGTCAGAGATAGTGCAGGAGAAACGGAGAGCAGGATGGAAAGATTGAACAAAGAAGAGAAGGTCACATCAATTCAGTCATCGATATGATGCCCGTATATCTCAGGAGTGAGACCAGTGAATTGTAAGAATATTTAGGCCTCAACAGAGCCAACGAAAAGGTTCGTATGGTTGGAGTTCATTCTAGTTTACATGGCCACTCACGAGATTTGTTGGAAAAATCTCCCCCACGAGCGAGAAGCAGTTGAGAGAGAGAGGACAATTTCGGCCAGACGAAGTGTGGAGATGTCAGGTTGAGGGTCAGACCGAAGATCAAGGAAGTGCTTAAGTGCAAGAAGTCCTTCGTTGTGTGTGACCACTGTATACATACTTCTAATATTAAGAGTGAACAGAAGTTTAGAGAGGCCAGAAGGGAAGGAGAAAGAGCTAAACAGATGGTGTCGAGGGTGTGTGAGGGGAAGGAAGCCATTAAGCAGGGGGCAAGGGCAAAGTCGAGGTATTTGGAGATCATTCCTGTGGGGCAGTTGGAGGCAGAGAAGATGGGGCGGTCAGGGTTGTTGGACTTGTGAATTTTGGGAAGAAATACAAACACACACACACATGCACACACACACAAACACACACACACACACACACGTACACACACACACACGCACGTACACACACACGTGCATACACATACACAGATATATGCATAAATTAGAACGCCAGTGCACATACGCATATATACGTATACACGGAAAGACAGAAATAGATTGATTGATGAATAATTAGATAGATAGAAAGATAGATAGATAGATAGATGGAAGTGGAGAGGTAGAGAGAGTGAGAGAGAGAGAGACAGTGAGAAAGAGAGGAGAGAATGAATGAAAGATATGAACTTGGTAAGGTTTATCTGAAGTCAGCTAATCAAGACACTTATTGACCGAGTGCTTTAACTAATTATAACTAATTAAGTTGTCGGGGACAATGTGTATGGAAAATAAAAAAAATGAATAATGAATCGCAAATATCCCCATATACAAAAAAATTATACGTATATTTGCCTTATGGTAAGCGTCCGAATATTCTCTACTTCAGTAGGTATAGAAAGAGCTAGGTAGATTTCAGAAAGCCAAGCATAGATGTCTTCTGCAACGGGCAAATACGACAGGAAGATACAAGTTGAACGATAAATGTGGATTTATATATACAAAAAGAAAATCAAAAGGAAAAACAGAAAATATTAAAATCTCGAAATAGTTAAAGTATTTCCAACTTGCTGAACTAGTAAATAGTTTTGATTTATAACAATTTTAATCAATGTTAAACGGACAACGACCGTGAAGCTTAACTGTCACTATCTGTTGACTACGACGAGTTGAAAAATAAATCAACGAAACACGCAAAGTGGACGTTCACAAATACCTGAGAATATTTTTTCTATATGAAATTGCACTGGAAATATTTTAAAAAATCGGAATATTCTCTTAAATAATACTTAATTTTTTAAGGTAATCAAATAAATATTTCATAAAATTGTTGCTACAATTCCTGCTAAAGATGGTTTATCAGCGCGCACACATAAACACTCATATTTACATACATAATACAACTACATAGAACAGACACACATTTACATTCACATACCTCGTCATGCTTGCATATAGACATAGCTACACATACATACAATTATACCTATACATATATACACAGTTATTCTCACATACATTTATACATTCACACATGCACATTCAAACACAGTAGCCGTATGAGACAAATGCGAGAAATTTTGCATGATCGCTTGATGTATTAGAAATGATAATCAAATTTCCTTTAAATAGGATCGTGCAATCTTAAAATATATGCCAATATAAATAATGTAATGCTAGTTACTCTGTCTTAAACTAGTAAAGATTGTTGCAAGCAAAATGCATTTCATAAGAACTGTGAATGTTGATCGGGGCTGGACGACAATAACAATTTCAACATTACGAATGACAAAACCAAGATGATGAGCACAGTAACAACGAGAAAATTAGAGAAGGTTCACACAAATTATTAAATATATCAACGAAATTACCTTTAAAATGTACTCTTCTGTCTCGAGGAAAAGCAAATGTCAAAAACAAAACTTGGATAATGTAGCTCTTAAAGCACGAGTCTACTCTAGGCACAAGTCCTGACATTTTTGGGGAGGGGTCTAGTCGATTAGATCGACCCCAGTACACAACTGGTACTTTTATTTATCGATCTCGAAAAGATGAAGTGCAAAGTCGACCTCGGGGGAATTTGAACTCAGAACGTAACGGCAGACGAAATACCGATAAGCATTTCGCCCGGCGTGTTAACGATTCTGCCAACTCGCCTCATAGCACGATCAACCTCTGAAATGAAATAAGTGATCGACACGGATGGTCTTCCCTTGATCATAAGTCTAGCATAGGTCGACTTATCACGAGGACTGATAATCAATAATATATATATATATATATATATATATATATATA
>NC_068996.1:2110136-2112470 GCF_001194135.2 Octopus bimaculoides | reverse complement strand
ATATATATATATATATACATATATTTATATATTTCTCTCTTGCTCTCGCCGTCTCTCTCTGCACAAACACACACACGCACATTCACGTTAAGAAAAGCCACTGATTAGCACAGTGTAACGAAACTGATAGGAGGCAATGGAGTATACCTGACTTTTCACGTGTGTCGATGGATACGTGTCTGTGTGTGTGTGTGTGTGTGTGTATGTGTACGTGCTTGTGAGTATCGACGTACCTGCGCCTGTATTTGTGCATGTGGCTGTGTGTGTCTCTATTTATGCATGTATAACAATCACAAGAAACGGCTGAAGAACCAAATTTGAAACACAAAATAAAATAATAATTGAAAATAGTATTATTGCAATAATCTATGAATATGCAAATTACGTTTACAAAATGTTAAGTAAATAAAATTGCAGAAGTGTTCAATATAACTAAACGTTTTGACTATCGACTAAATGAAAACAAATACATACAAAAATGAAAAACACCGAAGTGGTTCTATATTCGAAGCTAAATGCATCAGAAAGCTCTTAGAGGTTTTATAGAGTTCTCAATGTTAAAGAAAACAAAAATATGAATGCTAACGACTTGTGGGCCGTGTCTGCAAGAAAGTGGTTCTTGAATATAATAAATTGGAAGCTTGTTTTCCTTTTTAATGGACATAGAAATACGAAAACACTTAACAAACCTGTAAATCTTTAATTGTATAATCCGAAAGCTCATGCTGACTGCAATTATATATCTAGACAATATGGGAGCTGTGATGTAAAGTTACTGAATTCTCTTAATAAAAGTAATCGACAACAGTTGGTCTAGACATCTATATACTTTTAAAATCAGTGCTTTGTACTGTGTTACACAATATACATTATTTAAACTGAAAAATATAAAATAAATAACAGAAAGTTTAACACAACCATACTTCATTCGTAAAAGGCAAAACTATATAAATAAGTAATGATGTTTGAATTGAAATAGACACATTTATCACGGTCGTACTCACAAGAGCAAACATAAACACCCTTACTGCTTATAGACAAGGAAGCAGAAATATAATGGAATCAACTAATGAACTTCAAAAGACTTTAAACGATTGAGATAATAAATGCCAAAGTTAGAGGCTAACACTTTTCTGATGCACAACGACCATTGCAGCCGATGCATGCTGGGGATGTTTGTTGCATTATTAGTTCAGTTTTTACTTGTTTCAGTCATTAGAGTGCGGTCAGTCTAATAATTCCTTGTGTGGGGCAAGGAACTTAATCGTTTGCATCGAGTCTAAATGGTTCACTCATTAACTGAGCAGTACTCCAACTATCTACTATGCTCATCATCATCATCATTATCATCATCATCATCACCGTTATCGCTGTCATCGTCGTCATGGTCGCCAGCATCTTGTGTATCTTGCTTATGCTGTTGTTGCTTATCTCAGGGTATATCCTTACAGAGCAGATATAGATCAAAGGTTTTCTTGGCCTGATCATTCAAGTGATCGACACGGATGTGTGTTTGTTTCCTTTTTAAGATAATCAACCGAAATTTCAGGACATCAGTTTTGATGTAATATAAGCAAAGAGAGCAAGCATCTCGAAGAAAATAAACGCAAACAGAAAGTTCAAGTAATATTTGGTTTGCTTTTGTATACGCACTGTAGCAGTAAATTATTTCAACAGAATTAGTTCCCCATACGGTATCAAGCATTAAAGTTTTTCACATTTAATCATCATTATTGCTCTGATACTTTCCTGAATCTTTAAGATATTATGTCCTGCTAAAAGAGCCAACAAAATACAGTCTGTATGTTCGTTCTTAATGTTACAATCGGCGGCGGCCTAATCTCCTTCAAATAATGTTCTGGTGTTTTAAACACGACGATGGCATTGGACACAGAAAATCTAGAAACATTCAGAAGAATACAGACATTGCATGGTCATGACTCGAACAACTTTAATAAGAAGACTGCTTAATGGAAGATGGCCTGAGGCCAAAACAAACACAACTACAACATATGGGACTTCACTACAAACGTGATATCAGTTTAAGCGCCACATTTTTTCATCTTAAGTTATTTTTGTAAAGCTAAAATGCAACAGCGTATATACATTATCACAGCGGATTAATGAAAACATTTTAGGGGAAAATACTTTTGGTATGGATATTTCTGTTGTTATGGAGAAGCTATTAATTAACTGAAAAGAAATACAAATGAAATACTAAGACAGCTTAGACACAAGAATTTCCGCCATTCCTTAAGCTTTCTCAGCAAGTTATCTATCAATCTGTATTCGAATGTACGTATAAATACACACACACACACACACACACACACA
>NC_068996.1:2104694-2108922 GCF_001194135.2 Octopus bimaculoides | reverse complement strand
ATATGTACATACATACACACATATGTATATGTAGTGTGGTAAGGCTTCAACAAGTAGAATAGTACTCAATCAACTAAGGGATATAGATAATGTTATAACGAAAGCCACAAGTCTTACGAAATATAGCTATCCAGGGTTTCGTACCCGAAATATTAATTCATTGCGACATTTATGAAGCTGAGAAGAAAACCGTTTGTCACTTGCGTTCAAAGCAGATGACGTTTGAATAGGGAAAGTGCATAAAAAAAGACAAAAAGAAATTGAAAGTAAATCACAGGAGAGATAACTAACGTTGGTACAACAAAAACGGATAAAGCAAAGAAGTCATATGCACGATATGGTAACCTCGTACTAAGATAAACAACACATGACATTTGCAGGTGGGACCCAGTTAGAAGTTTCTTCGGGTTGAGTAGCCCACTCTGGATAGAGGCTGTTAAAGTATGATGTACATAATACCCATATTATCCAATCCTCAAACAATTCCTCTCAACACATGGCTATGATGTTCTCCCACAACTTCTAATCGTCATCAGGGATGCACATATCGTCAGCCACCAAGTGACATGCTCAACTAAGTTATTGTCAAACATCTGACAAGCATATCTGTAGAATTTATCAGAATATTTGTTGTAACCTGTCTCTATACCAACACAAAACATATATATCATAACACTCCAATCAGTTAGGATGGGAAGCAATGAGACCAGCTACCTGGTACTGCATTATTATTACTATTAGTAAGGTTATTATTATTATTATTATTATCATTATTATTAAGGCGGTGAACTGGCAGAATCTTTAAGGCAGCGAACTGGCAGAATCGTTAGCACGCCGGGCGAAATGCTTAGCGGTATTTCGTCTGCCGCTACATTCTGAGTTCAAGTTCCATCAAAGTCGACTTTGTCTTTCATCCTTTCGGGGTCGATAAATAAGTACCAGTAAAACACTGGTGTTCATGTAATCGACTAGTACTCTCCCCCAAATTTCAGGCCTTGTGCCTATCGTAGAAAGGGTTATTATTATTATTATTATTATTATTATTATTATTATTATTATTGTTGTTGTTGTTGTTGTTCGTCTATGGGAACGTGTTGCACATCACATCCGTAAATGTGTTGTTATTTATATTGTTAAACCTTGGTAAACATTGTTATACATTGTTACACATTGCATATTTGTTATCGTTACTTAGGAAAACTAACCAGGACCTTATGAAGCAGGTTAGCGCTCAGGGTCTACTTTGGTATTTGTTTATGCAAAGATACTAAGATACTGAACGAGAATTGTTTGTCCGCTGAAAGGGACAGCCGATTATCCGGAAAGGAGAACAGCGAAGTCTTGAAAGGTAATGTTGGCTTTATTAGCAGCACCAGATGCAACAATAATAGCGCACATGAAAGTAATTTTCCTTTGCTTTTACCACCACCTTCACCATCGTAGGAACAAAAGGAAACTATGACAACAAAAAACAACAATACAAGCGAGAAGACTGCCACTCTACTGTGACCGCAACAAAGAAAACGAACAACGCCAGTTCAAGCCTCGCGAGTTCGATAATGAGCAAGCGACAACACAATTAAGCGAAGACATTTTTATAAATGAAAGTGCTAAATGTAAGTTAGAGACATGTAAGTTAGAGAAATATGGTACCAAATATTACTCGAACTGTCCTGCAAGAAATTAATTTGCAGACGTTTCTTTATAAACCAATTAAAGCCAAAAGTAGTAAAGTAGAGCAGACAGCACATCAGTAAATTGAAAACTGTTTACGGCCAGTTTGGGAGAGAAAAATATATATAACCAAGGGGATGAAATACAGGACTGTGAAAGTGAGGTTCGCCTTAGAAGAGGAGGCCAAAAATTACTCAATAGCCACGAGAGACGAACTCATCTTCATCTCCATCTGCCTATTGGAAAATTATATATAATTAGAGTGCTTAACATACAACTAGAAATAAACATCTGCTGAAATAAACATCTGCTGAAATAAACATACAACTAGAAATAAACATCCCTTCGACATAGAAGATAAAACCACTATTCTGCGAATACAGAGCATGCAAAAGCAAGAGTGGTTAGGACAGGGTATGTGGCTACTAATACACGCAGAGCATCCAAGCGTCGAGCTTATGCCGGACATTATCAGCCTCCCAGATGGTACAAAGCTTCACGCGACTGTTGAGGGGAGAAAACCAAATCATCTCAAAGCTTTCTGCCCAGCATAAAAGAGAAAAGTGAGTCACCACCATAACAAAAACAGTACCAGCAAAAGTAGGTGACCACTACACCTGCAAAAACAGCAGTAATAATAATAGCAGCAACTGAAATTACAGAGGCACCGACAGCACTTGCAGCAACAACAAGAAACAACAACAGAAAAATCACCAACATCCATAGCAGTAAAAACCACATCATCAGAATCTACCCAGGCATCAACAACAACAACTTTATCAACAGAAAAGCCATAAAAAGCTTCGCAAGATTTGCTCCTCCTGAGTTCGGAGAAATGAGATATGTTTTGCAGTGAGGAGAAGCACGAAGAGCTTAAATGGCAAAATTGGTAGATCGAACAAAAGAAAAAGGAACAGAGTAACACTGACATCAACACAAACAAAACTGGGAGGTATGACCAGGTGGGGAAGATACCACCGAAAACAAATTCTTAAATACCTTCTCGAAAAGAGTCACATCTCCACCGCCAACAACATCATCTCCATCAGTATCATGATCACCACCACTATCACAGACACCATTATCACAATCGCAACCCAATTCAGACACACACAACTTTCAGATCTCACATTTAAACACACGCAAAAGTTACATTTTGAATTACGTAGCAATAAACACGAACAATAAAAAACTGATGGATCACATATATAACCATACAGACATCACACACAGCGGTTTTATCACACCTAGAAACAACACATCAACACGCATGAAAATCATACAAACATTACAACACACATACAACACCATCAACACAAAATATCCTGAATGTATTCTAGAGAGACATAAATAAAAGAATATATAAACAACTGCTCGTGAAAACATCTACATATGCCTATGGAGACGGAACGTCCATGACCCTACTTGCCAAGTAAATCATTTGTCCGCTTCTATACCTTAATCTAACATGGCCTTGCACAGAGTAGGCAGTGCATGAGTACTTGGCCTGGGGTTGCCTTGAAAACAAGGCCATCTACTGAACGATCTTAGGTCACTGTTATTGTAGTGGCTATCAGTGAAACCAGACTCTCTGACCGACAATCTTTTATGCCCATTTTCGGTTGATGTGAGATATATTTATGTTCATGTCCACAGAGAATGCTTGTGAGGTGCAACCATCGTGTTAATCCGGAGAGGCCTGAATCTCAAGATAAGAACTATCTTCCCGGACCCAGAAAGTAAGCTGGTGGTCCTGGATTTGAACAGTAGTGACGGGAATGTCTTCAGAGTGGTGGCTGTTTATATTCTGATATAAGCAGGACAGTCGGATTTTTTCAGAAGTCTAGAGGCTTTCCTAGGAACGTCCCGACCATTAGAGTTAACTGGGCGACTGAAACGCCGTCTTATATCCACGTTTGGACTCAGTAGTGATAGCGGATAGAAGAAGGGTGGCAAAAGCTTCACAAACTTGTTGAAATATTCAAACTCCAAAGAATTGCTCTCAATACATGGCTATGATGCTCCCCCACTACTCCTGCTTGTGATCCGAGATGCACAAATCGTCAGTCACTAAGGGACATGCTCAACTGGTTAAGGTCAAACAACTGACAAGCAGATCTGTTGTATTAAACAGAATATTTGCTGTAGCCCATCTTTTTATACCAAGACAAATCAATGTACCTGATAACACTTTCAATCAGTTAAGATCAGAAGACATGAGAGCCACTGCTTGCTACTGCAAAATTATTATTATTATTATTTTATGTTTGACTTTTGTTTTGCATTTGTACAAGTTGGATCCAAGTCTCACCCAGAGACCTCAAGAGACAACAAGTTAGAAGTTCATGTAGGTGTTATACCTAGGGTACCATATATTTGGATTTGTACAGTTTTGTTCAAGTGAATGTTTAAGAAACCATAAGAAAATTATGTGTTTGCTTTAAAATTTGAGATCACATAGACAGTATTTTACGTAGGATATGGGCAGTTCCCATGAGCACTATCTTTTGAACTTTAGCCATTTTGGGGTTTCCTGGTATCTGAGCTAGGTAGT
>NC_068996.1:2100092-2103392 GCF_001194135.2 Octopus bimaculoides | reverse complement strand
TTATTATTATTATTATTATTATTATTATTATTATTATTATTATTATTATTATTATTATTATTATTATTATTATTATTATTATTATTATTATTATTATTATTATTATTATTATTAATTTTCCTATTATTTATGATTGTGTTCTAAAGAAATTCGTTTGTACTGTGTAGCTTATTTTGCTGAGTATGTTTCACTATTTGAACCCACTAATGAAATACAATTGTTTTTACGATTTGGGACTATTTTATCTTTCGAAGTTTTGACTCTGTGTGTAGTTCATTATAGCCTTACTTTAACTTTCCTTTACCTAGTGTGTATGAGGTATGTTATTTCATGATTTCTGTAAGATCTTTAGATAATAATACCAAGACATCGATTTTTAGATTTGTAACTCTAATGACCATCAATTCAATTACCTCTTGAACATAAATATACAATTTTTTTTTTACCTAAACTGTATCAAAATATGATAATCATAGAAACAAACATCAGTAACATAATGTTATTAAATACTAATGATATTTTATTTAGACACCAATATAATGGTGATGAATGTAATCGATACTATCGACTCCAGTCTTGGAGTGGTACTTTATTTTATAGATTTTGGAAGAATGAAAGACAAACTTGACCTTGGCGAAATATGAACTCAGAACGCAAGAAGGCGAAATAGATTCTGCATTGAACTTTTCTGCACTTTAATGTGTCTTCCAGCTCGATGCTTTCATGATAAAATTAGAAAAGAATACAGCTTACTTCAACACAACTAATATTAGCAACTCAAAACGCACTTATTATTCAAAAAACGTATGTCCCATCAGTGGCAAGTGTCCAGAAATTGCCCATTATCTCTGAAGCCACTCTCACAACTAACATTAATCAGGTAGATATAAATTACATCGGCTTAACAGCAAATCAATTTAAATAGATATTATCATTATAACTGTTCCTTTAAAGTATTAAAAAAATAACACTAACCTGAGAACTAGCATACGGGTTTTGAAAAACAACGATTTAATAATAAATATTAGATGGTAATTATTTTTGAGATAAAAAGCAATAGTTTATACACACTTTAATTCATTCTGTTATATGTGTACCATAGTAAAATACTGAATAACCATACCACATTTATTCGTTCATATCCACTTATATAAACTTATATAAATTTATTCTAACAAGTGCATCATAAGACAACGACAGAACACAACATTTTACTATTTTAGAAAAGAGCAAACGTCTTAAATGGGTCAGAAGAGCTAGAATTGAACTAGAGCTAAACTTTAGAAAAAAACTTAATATGGAAAAGTATATATGAACTATTTTCGACTAAATGTCATTCAATGTTTGTCCGGCCACCACCGCTTGACAACCGGTTCTGTTGTGTTTACGTCTCCGTAACTAAGAGGATCATCAAAGAAAGACGATAGAATGAGTACCAGAGTTTAAGAAAAAAATAAGTACTGGGTTAATACACTCTGCTAAAATTCTTCAAGGTGGTGCTGCAGTCTAATGACTGAAACAAGTAATATATATTCTTTTACTCTTTTACAGATTTCAGTCACTTGATTGCGACCACGCTGGAGCATCGCCTTTGGTCGAACGAATCGATTCCAGGACTTATTCTTTGTAAGCCTAGTACTAATTCTATTGGCCACTTTTACCCAACCGCTAAGTTACTGGGACGTAAACGCACCAACATCCATTGTCAAGCGATGGTGGGGAATAAACACACACACACACACACACACACACACTCACCCCCACACCTTTTCAGTTTCCGTCTACTATATTCCCTCACAAGGTTTTGGTCAGCCCGAGGCTATAGAAAACACTTGCCCAAAGTGCCACGCATTGGGACTGAACTCAGAAGCAAGTGATTTGGAAGCAATCTTTTTACCAGACGGCTACGCCTGAGTCTACATATATATTACTAGCTGTTTTTCCCGGTTTCACTCGGGCAGTGTAGTGGATTTGGTTAAAGGCTATTTCCTATGTATATTTTGAATAATAAAAAGAACTAAAAATAAAAAAAAAACAACAAACATTCCAAAAACAAAAGAAAAGTAAGAACAACCCCAAAACAATACGATGCTAAGGATTTTGCGGGTCGATATTCTAAAACTAACTTCACGTGTGTACCCATAGCCCCATGTAGTCACGGAACCTTATTTGTGGTATAAACTCGCCCTAAAAGAAAAATATATGGTAGTGCGGTTGTTGTATTGGCGACACAAGAATGTTAATCGAAACTGTTTAAGATCAATCATACACTGATTAGAATTGTGAATTTCAATTATTGAAAACGCGTTCCCGGATGGATACAATTGTGCAGAGTCCGTTTGTCTCAATATGGAAAAGCTGTTTGAATGTCGACGTTTGAAGGCATTTGTAACTGAAGTTTAAAAAAAGCATAGTAATTAGAAAGAGCGTAAGCTATAGCTTTTTTTTTTTAATGCACAAAAAATTGAAATTATTTTTTTTCTGTGCCTCTGATTAAAATTTTCGAAAACCAAACCCAGCTACATTACTTAGAAAAAAATAATCTTTATTGTGCTGGTTTTTCGTAAAATTTCGCGCATGGGAAAGGCAACAAAATCGCACCTCCGCACTTTGAATGGGAGATTCCTATCTTAAAAAGTAATAATCGATTATCTCGGTAACCATGGGAGTTAGGGGTAATAAAAATCTCCTGAACATGAGCGGACCATGCTGCCGCTCTGTGCTGAATTTCACGCGATTCCACTGCACCGTTCTCGAGTGAATCTGCCGACACCCAATTAATCAATCAATCAATCAATCAATCAATCAAGCAATCAAGAACACTGCAATTTATAGTATAGATTTTATTCTTTTACTTGTTTCAGTCATTAGATTGTGACCATACTGGAACACCGCCTTGAGTTTTCCTTTTTAGTCTAATGGATCGACCCTAGTACGTATTTATTTTTAAAGCCTGCTACTTATTCTATCGGTTTCTTTTGCCGAACCGCTAAGACTCGGGGACGCAAACACACCAACACCGGTTGTTAAGCGGTGGTGGGTGACAAACAGGCAGAAAGGCGCGTCCCCACACACACATATAAAAGACATAATTAAGATTCAGTTGGATTAGAAACTTAAGTTGAGGCATCAAGTTAGTTAGTCGTGTGTGGACCGTACAGCTCGAAGTTTGTTGAATAAAAAGCAAATAAATATCAATAAATAACAAGGAACTGAGTAAGTACCTGGACATCCTTGTTACTTATTTGCTTTATACACACACACACTCACACACACATATAAATATATATGTATATATAT
>NC_068996.1:2086951-2098067 GCF_001194135.2 Octopus bimaculoides | reverse complement strand
AGTACTGTGCGGAGACCGAGGATCTTGTGGCCTGTTGCTAATGAGAAAGAGAAATATAAAGAGTTTGAAAACAAGGTATGTCGAGCTCTTTATAAAATGACAGGCTCTACAGTGGAGAAACTGGGAAAATTAACATGCTCAATTTACGATACAGGGAAGGAATTGTTTGGAGTGAAAGAGAACATCCGATTAGAGAAAGGAAAGTGTAGACCAAACAGGAGTATCAGGAAAATGAAACAGTTGAGGAAGGAAAAGACCAGCCTAAGAAAGCGGTGGAAATGTGCTGCAGAAGAGGACAAACCTGGCCTCGCGCTGCTGTATGATGATTTGAAAAGGAAATGTCGTTACGTGCAACGACATATCCGCCGGACTCGGAGGCAGTTTCTGAAGGACCCGTACGGGTTTACTTAGAAGCTGTTCACTGAACCGAAGAGCAGTTCTTTATCGTGCACGAAAGAAGAACTGGACGTTCATGTCAAAGAAATGTACAGCGATCCGCACCGTAACCAGCCACTGCCACCTTTACATGGGCTAAATCATCTCTCAGAACCTGATATCGAATTCCAAATTGGGGACATCACAGAGAGAGAGGTGAATGATTTCGTAAGAAAAGCGAGAGCAAAGAGTGCCCCAGGAGGTGATGGCGTCTCATATAAAGTCTATAAATATTGCAATCGTCTGCGAAAGAAGCTCTTTGTCTTACTCCGACAACTGTGGCGCGAAGAGACTCTAGTAGAAGACTGGTGTAAGGCAGAAGGTATATACCTGCCGAAAGAGGCCAATGCAAAGACTTTAAAACAGTTTAGGCCGATATCCTTATTGAATGTGGAATGCAAGATCTTTATGGGAATTCTTTCCAGGAGAACAGTATCATATTTACAAAATAACGGGTATGTTGATGAGTATGTTCAAAAGGCTGGAATCCCCGGGATCCCTGGATGCGTTGAACACTGTTTTTCGATTTGGAAAGCGATCCAGGATGCCATACAGAAAAAGAGAAGTCTGAACGTGGTATGGCTTGACCTAGCTAATGCATAAGGCTCAGTGTCACACGAATTACTGATAAGAGCCATGGACCACTTCCACATTCCAGACAATATGATCAAAATAATGAGGATATCTTATGACAGTTTCGAAATGAAGTTTACAGCTGGAGATTTTACAACAGATTGGCACTTTTACAACAGATTGGCACTTTTACAACAAATTGGCGCTTTTACAACAGATTGGCACCGATTGGAGATTGGCATTGCTGCTGGCTGTACAAAACCTGTCACGTGGTTTATCTTAGTCATGGAGTTGATTTTGAAAGCGGTGGATTTTTCAGTACAAATCACCCATGTACAATCGCCTAAGAAAGCCTTCATAGAAGACGTGGCACTTTTAGCTACAGATAAACAAGTCATGCAGAATGCCCTCTTGAGACTAGACGAACTTGTGAGGTTTGTCTAGGATGCGGTTTAGAGCAAAAAAAGTCGCGTAGTCTGACATTTGTTAAGGGAGTGCAAAAAGAATTTAAGTTCCGAAAGGCTGAATAAAGCATTCCAACAGTCAAAGAAGAACCCGTCAAGAGCTTGGGGCATGTATACGCTGGAACATTGTCAGATTGAAGTCGCAGAATGGAAATCATGAAACAAGCCGAAGCTGGATTATTAGCGATTGATAACTCGAAGTTACCAGGTAACTATAAAATTTAGTGCTTGCAGTTCGGTTTGTTCCCGCGACTTTCGTGGCCACTCTTAATATACGAGGTAGCCTTGTCACGAGTTCAAATCATTGAACAAAAATGTAATGTGTTCATTAGAAAGTGGCTAGGCCTACCTCGGATGTTGAACAGTTCAGCTCTTTATCGTATAAGAGGCTCGTTGCAATTACCACTAGCATCAATAGTCGAAATATACAAACTAAGGAAGATACGGATGGTGATGATGTTGAGAGAATCGAAGGACACGGAAATCAGGCAGAACTCACCAGAGGTGAAAACAGCCAGGAAGTGGAAAGCAGAGGCAGAGACTGATGATATCTTGTCTTCTCTTATACACAGAGATATGGTGGGTGCAACACAGAACCATCGGAGAGGACTTGGTTTTGGCGCAGATCAGTACAGACCGTTTGCCAGTATGATGTGGAGCGAACGCAGATACTACAAGAGAAGCAGAGAGAAGAGAACTTCATTTGATCCGATGTAGTCAACAAGGACAGATAAAGAGATGGGAAGGACATGTTGTTGAGAGGAAAATACGTTGGGATGAAATATGGAAGTGGACGACATCTCGGCTAAGTTTTCTGATTCGTTCATCCTATGATGTTTTGCCGTCACCTAGGAATCTCGTAAGATGGAACGTCTCAGAGAATGACACATGCAAATGCAGAAAGGTCGGAACACTGAAGCATATTCTTTCCAACTGTTCCTTAGCATTGAATAGATATACATGGAGACACAACCTGGTCCTGAAGGTTATCTTCAATGCTATGAAGAACCAAATTCATCTCAACAACACTGAGAAAAAACCGTTGAAAGAACCATCTAAAGATTTTATTACCTTCGTGCGCTCAGGTCAGCGGATCCGTTTCAAGAAAAAGAACAAAAAACTTCCTGTGAGAAATGAAAAGTGGAACGACTATTGGGAAGTGACTGCAGATTTGCCTGGGTGCCAGGCATTCTTTCCCATCCCAGTTACGGAAAAACCGGACATTTTAATGTGGTGTGAAAGAAGGAAAGTTGTAAATCTAGTCGAGTTAACGGCTCCTCAAGAAGATAATATGGACGCCGTGCGGGCTCGAAAGATTGACCGTTATGTAAATCTCCTCGAGAAATGTAAAGACGCAGGCTGGAAAGCGGAGCATTTTCCAATCGAAGTCGGATGTAGAGGATTTGTAGGACGACAGTGTGAGACGACTGTTGTTATCGTTAGGCCTAACTCATCGTAAAGTAACAACCATCATGACCGATATCCAAAATACAGTGGAGAAGGCTAGCCACTGGATTTGGTTAAAAAGAGACGATGAGTGATGGCTAGAGAAATATTGAGCTTTGTTTTTAATAACCAGTTGATCTAGCAAGCGGGGCCTCATATCAGTGAGAAGGGGGGTGCGCATTGATGCCGTCGAGAGGTAGGCCCCGAAACGGCGCGCATTCTCTCCTGATGACCCCACACACTTCCTGGCTTCCGGTATGCGGAGTTCTCGACTGGTAGCACCTGCATGTGCGAGTTGTTTGCAAGACATATTTTAATTGGTTTTAATTGAGTTTTTACTTGTAATTTTGGATTTTAACCCTAATATTATTATTATATATATATATGCATATATATATATATATATATACATCCACATATACATCCACATATACACATACACGTAAACATGTGCATAGACACGCTGAGGAAAATATACTACTAGCTTTACTCTTTTACTTGTTTCGGTCATTTGACTGCGGCTATGCTGGAGCACTACCTTTCAGTCCTACAAATCAACCCCAGGACTTATTCTTTGTAAACCTAGTACGTATTCTATCAGTCTGTTTTGCCGAACCGCTAAGCTACGGGGACGTAAACATAGTAGCATCGATTGTCAAGCGATGCTGGGGGGACAAACACAAACGCACAAACATATAAACACATATACATATATATATACTTATATACGATAGGCTTCTTTCGGTTTCCGTCTACCAAATCCACTCACAAGGCTTTGGTTGGCTCGAGGCTATAGTAGAAGACACTTGCCCAAGGTGCCACGCAGTGAGAATGAACCCAAAGCATGTGGTTGGTAAGCAAGCTAATTATCACACAGCCACTCCTGCGCCTTTGAACACTTCGAGCATATACCCACTATATCCACGTAACAAACTAATATACAATCACAGATACATCCATACGTGCTCACACACACATATATCTGTACATAAATATATATCTATACTTGCACACTCAGACAAATATGAATATACACAATCATATACATGCACATATACATATTATATCATATATATATATAAATATATACCCATACTTACATATACAATTCTCTCCTATGTGTGTTTATGTATATATACACACATATGTATATATGTATACATATGAAGATTTACTTTTCGTAAAGACAAAAAAAAAATGATGTATGCACACACTGATATATGACCTACGTTGGACTCCTTATTCGCATAATCACCGAACCTGGAGCTTGACTATGGTCTATCCATAGCACTTACTCAGCATTACCTGATACATTTGGGTCTCATTGACACAACTACCGCTCATAACCTCTATATTTATACACACACACACACACATATATATATATATATGTATGTATATCTAAATATATATGCCTGTATGAGTTCCAGGTTAAGCAACCATCTAAGGGATAATAAATATCTAATATACTACAGGACGTATACCTACGTATTTATATCCAAGTGCTTACTGTTGCAGGGCAATATCGGGATTGAATACTAGGTATTGGTGCGGATAAAACAGAAATTTACCCAGGATTTATAAGGCAAATAAGAAAATGGAGAGGATAAACAATCGGCAAACATCAGCCTGTAAACATTCAATTTATAAATTGATTACAATCATGCGTATAAACGAACGAAATAAGCCAATAAATAAACGAATGAAATAAACGAATAAAATAAGCCAATAAATAAGTAAATAAATTGATAAATAAAAATAAACGAAGTGTTTTCGTTCGCTGAGGTGTTTGTAATTCTTTTGGAGATGTTTCTATTCATGTTGGTGCAGAGTGTGCAGGTTTGAACTGGTTTGTTGATATTTGTGAATTCTCTAATTTCTTCGTTTTTAGTCTTTTCATTTCGTATTTATTTCTTTTTCCTTTCACCAGGAACCATTTTGGCTGTTTCCTCAATCTGTTCTTGACGCGAAGAAATATATGGTCGGAGGTAGGTGCATGTCTTCACAGTTGCACATTGCTAAGCTGGTGGTCTGGTCGATTGGTGCAGATGAGGCTTCTCTGAGTTAAGATGGTGCAGGTGAGTGTACTGTTTTTCTCGGGTGTGGTACGGGTGCTGATGTTGTAATTGATCTCTCTGTTGTAATGGATGCTGCTTCTGTTGATGCTATCATTGTTCTGGATGCTACTACTCTTGTCGCTGATGCTGTATTTTCTGTCCTGACGAAGTTGTTTCTTTTGATGCTTATGTCGTTGTTGTGTTAGAGGCGTCTGCAGCTGCGGGGTTTTTCGTTTCCTTTGCGCGGGGCAAAAAGCCTTTAAGTAGTTTGTCTTGCTAGAAATGTAGAATCCCGGCTTTCCACCCTTATCTGCTACGAATAGCTGTGTACAATTAGGGAGGTTGATTAGATCAAGGATGTCTTCGCTACTTCTTATTAGTTTGTATTAATAATTTCATTTTCATGCCTTCCGCATTTTGTGCACTAGGAAATTGTTCTTTTATTCTCTATACTGATCAATACGTCTGCCGCCAGCAAAATTCCCCTCTGGTGGTAGCTTTACTATCTTTATTTTAACCATCCACTGACTGAAATACGTCGAAAGTAGCTGAAATAACTCACTTTTGAATATTTTGGTTGCACTTCCTGTGGTTGATTCTTCATTTGGGAACCTCACCGCATCTGTGTCAAATCGCCTCCCATTATTTAAGTTCTTCATCTCCTAGAATGATCGCAGACATTTCTCTAAATGAACTTGCGTCGCTCACTTCAGTATCCTGGTTTTAATGAAATACACTTGTAGAAAATAGCTCTTTCTAGTATCTTCTAGTATTTCCTATGGTGTGTTTAGAAATATTGCTTCCCCATTCTTTGGCACCACAAAACTTTTTCTGACGTGTCAGTTTTCTCCAGTCGAGGACATGTTTGTGCGAAACTGTCCATTTTGTATGGAAATGAAGATGGCCACTATTTCAGTACTATTAATGTGTCTGTTGGTGGTAGCTGTGCTATTGGCGGTGGTGTTTCTCGATTTGCTGCTGCCACAAGTGGTGGCGGCGTGGTTGTTGCTGCCGTTTTCACTATTTCCGTTGTCTACCCCCAAAATGCTTATCATCATGCAGCTATTGATGACGGGAGTGGTGCTAATGTTGCTGCTGCTGATGCTACCTGCGATACCAGCAGCTTCTAACTGTCCTATTGTTTTTTGCTGCTGCTGTCGTTTTTGTCGTCGTTGTTGCTGGTGCTTTTGCCGCTGCCTCTTCTCGCGTCAGCTCTCAGCCATTTATTGGAGCGAAAGAAATAGGAGGAAAGTCTCCGGATGTAGCCGGGACTGGTGAAAGGAACAGCTCCCCCGTCGTTACTCCATAATGGGTGTTCTTGACGCCGTCTTGCAAGTGTACCTTTTTCAAAACGCTAAACGAGCGTTTCTAAGAAAGGCAAAATATTGCTCCTGTAAGAGACAAAAGCAACAACAAATCATCAACCAAACGTTTATTGATACACTTGATAACAAGTTATAACAAACAAATATTTTACATAGAAATCGACAGGAAATGGATAAAAACAATGATTTTAAGAGAGACTTACGCAATATGTTCGAAAATATGTCGGACATATGCTGCAGAAAAGATGATGATGGTGATGATGATGTTGATGACTATAATGATGATGATGATGATGATGATGATGATGTTGGGAAGGAGAAGGAGGAAGGGGAGGAGGAAGGATGTGTATGAGGATGCTGATGATTTCTCTATTTGTCGCAGGGTATCAGATGAAGTGTCTTTACCAAGAGAATTTACAATTTGTGTAGGGCTTTTAACATTATAAAAAATAAATGTAGGATTTACATGCAAAAAATGGAGAAGAAGAGAAAATGAGATAAAAGTATTCAAGGTAAAATGCGAGGTTTGATCAATAAGTATCTTGACTGTTGCCATAGTATCAAAGCTTAAGCACGCAGAGTGAAGCCGGTTGGCACAGATTGACTTTGAACTCTGCTGTGCATGCGCACTAAGTTTAAACGTTCTAGCTCACTTTCACTGTTTACAGAAGTGCTTGGAAAGAAGGTGTGTAACGTGTGATCGTCGCATTGACCATGACAGAGAAAGTTGCAGAAAGTGTATGGAGAGAAGTGTATGAGCTGCACACGAGTGTACGAGCGGTTCAGACGTTTCCAAGATGGTCGAAACAATGTCGATAGCAATGAACGTTCTGGGAGACCGCAACTAGCAGAACTAGCAAAAACATCGCAGATGTTAGTGCAACAGTGTGTGGAAATTGTCGAATCACCATCCGTAAGTTATAAGAGGATGTATCAGAGGATCAGGGTTATGGTTCAGTTCAGTCCATTATCACTGATGATTTGGGTATGAGACGCGTGTCTGCCAAGTTTGTGCCACAACTGCTTTCAGTTGTACAAGATCACCTTGACTGTGTCGAGAACGATGAAGACTATTTGAAAATTATGAGTAGGCCTCTGAGCCAATATTTTGACAAACTTTGATGCAGATTATTTACTCAGCTTTCTCTGTCTTTGTCGATGGGACGATCACACTCTACACACCTTCCTTCCAAGCACTGCTGTAAACAGCGAAAGTGAGCTAGAACATTAAAATTTTATGATCACACACAATAGATTTCAAGATCAATCTGTGCCCAGCGGCTTCACTTTGTGTACTTTAGTTTTGTTACTATGGCAGCAGTCCGTATGCTTATTGATCAGACCACGTATGTGACCACATCTACGATGCAGACCTTCTGATACAAAGGAACCTTCAACTAGAGCAAATCAAGAAAACCGCTGATGATCCTAGGATCATCTTAACTGCCATAGTTACAAATTTTCGCTTACATATATTAGGTGAATTCACCCAACCATTTTTGTCACAGTCACTCGCCTTTTGTCAAATTTACTGAGAGCAAGCCATTCCTACCAACCTCACTAACGTTTCCAAATTGAATTCTAAAATGTTGATTGAGATCTGAACGAAGTGGAATGCGTCTTTTTTCAATCCTTTCGGCCTCGTCCACCAAACAACTTCTTACACAGTAGCCCCTGGTCTACAGGAACAGATCATGAGCAACAAATGCTAAGTTGCTGATTGACAAGGCAATATTGATGAAGAAATCAGAGAAGGCTAACAAGCTTATCAACAGCTTGGATTGACTTTAAGAAAGCATATGATATGGATCATCACTCGTGGATTCTAAAATGCCTGAGGATGGTCGGGTCAGCTAAAAGTATATATTTAACTAGAAGCAGTATGACGCTATGTCAACCCGGCCCTTTATTTTTAGTATGTTACTGTTCTCCTTAGTTTTGAAGATTAGAGATGTTTACAAACTGCAAAAGAACCAGTGAACAATGAACCACCCGCTGTTAACGGACTGTTTGAAGCTTTATGATGCTAGCAAATGTCAGCTAGATTCCCTTATTCAGACAGCACGAGTTTGGTTACGTGACATCCAATGAGCATTTGACTTAGAAAAATGCGCTATTCTTGAAGTGTGGGGAAAGCGAAAAATAGACAGCATGGACTAAACTTCCAAATGATGAGCACATAAGACAAGTGAATGGAGAAAGCGTCAAGTATGTTGGGTTCTGCAGTTACGCCAGATCATGAACACGAAGATGAAGGAAAAGCTTTATTCTGAATATACAAGAAAAGTGAAAAAGCTGTTTAGATCTAAGTTGAGAGAAGGACACTTGATCAGAGGTATCAACTCTTGGATTATAAGGTCGGTTCGCTACTGTGCGGGAGTTGCGAAATGGACAAATGAGTAACTGGTGAGCATCAACAAAGAAAACTAGGAAGGTAATGGCCATGAGTGGGTGCATTAATACCAGAAATAACTTAGCAAGGTTTTACCTACTTAGGAAGGAAAGAGGAAGGTAAAGTAAAACATACTATTATGAAGGAAAATAAATCTTTGGATGCCTATTTTAGAGAAAGCGATGAAAAAATTTTGCAGGCCGCAATGAGTTACAAAGTGGTCAGTGATAATAACGAGACCCTCCCCCGCCCCCAGGAATAGAATACGAGGAATAGTGAAGAAAAGATCATGAAAACGAAAGAGGAAGTCATACATGATGCATTTTTCCAACAAACGTCAAATTAAGTTCATAAAGAACAAAGATTAAGACAGATTGTTTTTAAAGAAGGTGGCAGAAGGATTGATAAGTACTGCTCGAGAAGATCCTTTAAGAACCAATTCAAGGAAATGCAACGTTGATAAGACAGTAGTATGACATTTGTATAGATCATGTGAAAAATATTTGGTGATGCTTACACATATAATTAGTGGTTGCTCAAACTTGGCCCCCCCAAAAAATACAAAAACGCCTTAATTAAGTGGCATTAAGAACACATTTGAAATTATGCAGGAAGTATTGGCTAGAATATTCCAAATAGCGTTATGAGCACCAACCTTTGCCTGTAGCATAGACTGATCAGGTTAAACTCATTTTGGATATGCCAATATACACAGACAAAAACCGCAACATAACCGACCGGATATCACTCTCCTACAGTTGGAGTCCAACACATGGATCATCATCACATTCAGTCCAGAATATTGTGAAGACAAAGAACAAGGAAGTTGAAAGATACCAACACTAATTGTGAATTGGTACTCTATTTACCGATCCTTCATAGGCGAAGGTGATAGTGAGAGCTATACCAATAGTATCGCGAAAAATAAACTGAAGTGATGAAAAATAAGAGAGGAAAGAAGAAAATGATGATGAAGCAATAGCAGCAGCAACAGCAGCAGTATCAGCAGCTGTAGTAGTAATAGTAGTAGTAGTAGTAGTAGTAGTAGTAGTAGTAATAGGTAGACGAGAAAAAGAAGAGGCGGAGTGGCAGAGGTAATAGAAGGAGGTGGAAGAGAAGACGACGATGACACATGATGATGATGATGATGATGATGATGATGATGATGATGATGATGACGACGATGATGATGATGATGATGACGATAATGATGATGATGATGATGATGGAATGCAATAACCTGATAGAAACCATGACGGAAGCTCCAATGGTTGTGTCTATAATCGATTAAGATTTGTGTTGTTCCCCATTATACTTACATGTATATTTCGATACATAAATTATGCATCCATCCATTCATCCATCCATCCATCCATCCATCAATCCATCCATATATACGTTATACATACATATTTTATTTTTATTGATTAGCCAGAAGAACGCAGTGCTCACGTCATCTCACAGATCCTCTGAGACTGTTGGGAGTAAGGAGTCTATCATTGAATCGGAGAGTGACTCGAATGCTTGCAAGAGAGAGTACTCAAATGAAAGTCCCCAATGTGCCTCATGGTGATATGAAATATTCATATATTCGTATAAGTGTGCATGTGTGTAAACAATGACAACGAACGGAATCGTTATGTAATAGGTTACCAGGCTGGATATAGCAGCAAAGCATCATCAAACCACACTTTACCGTGTGGTGGATTTGATTGCTAATGTACTATAAATGTACTGTTATATAAAAGGACAGTTGGTCACATCTGGAAGGCTTTCAAGATAGAAATAAAACGTCAAATACGCCTCTGCAAAAATCATGCACTTCTTGTATTAATAATTGCAATGTAATCGCTCATGTAGAAGACGGAATGGTCACGCTGAAAGTTCGTTTGCAAAACTAACAACAACAACAATAAAAAACGACAGTATATTGTGCATAAAATAATTTGCTATTCCTTCTAACTTCCTATCTAGTGTACTGCACATGTGCCGCGCAGTGAAAAAAACCAGCACAGAAAAGAAAAAGAAATGAAAAGAAAAACAGAAACAAGCGTAAAATACTGAAACTATAAAACCGACAAAGAGAGAGAAAAGAGTAAGATAAATGTGGAGACAGGAATTGAAAAGAAAATGAATTCGGGAGACACTATAGATATGCAATATATTGATAAAAGATTCATATTGAAAAAACGTGTTTACTGTTAATAGACAGGTGTAAGGTGGCGTGGGAGCAGGGGAAAAGGGAAGAGCAGAAGATAGTACTGAAAAATTAGGGGCGTCAACAATACTATGAATGGAAAGGGACTGAAAATGGGGAATAAAATACACACACACACACATATAAATGCATGTATGTATATATGTATGTAAACATGTATGTATATATATATGCATGTATATATATATATATATAAATATATATAT
>NC_068996.1:2082036-2083850 GCF_001194135.2 Octopus bimaculoides | reverse complement strand
GATGATGATGATGACGATGACGAGGATGATATATGACGATAACGTTCGCGATGATGACGGTGATAACAATAATTATGATGCTGGTGATGTAACGATGTCAATGATAGGGCTGCTGCTGCTGGTGGTGGTGGTGATCATTATTATTATTATTATTACCGTTATTATTATTATTATTATTATTATTATTATTATTATTATTATTATTATTATTATTATTATTATTATTATTATTATTATTATCATTATTATTATTACCACTACTACAACTGCTGTTGCTGCTGCTGCTACTACTACTACTACTACTACTACTACTACTACTACTACTACTACTACAGCTACAACTATGTCGTCTTTGATGATGACGATGACGACTATAATAACGATGACGTAGTAGAGAGCATCATCCGCCGTCCGTCAGTACGGGGTGGAGGGGGAGTTATATTTCTGTCGTAGCAAAGTTGCAGCTAATCCGGCCTCCCAGAGACTTTATCCAGCAGTTCGTCAAAGTTGACATGTAGGTCAGCACAGCTCAGTTGAGCTCAGATACTAGAGTAGGCTCTGCTTTGAATTAGTTTTCCTTTAACTTTATTTCCATTTCTTCTCCGTTTCCATCATCATTTATGATCTTCCACCTCCTTCTTGTCCTCCCCATCATTATAACCACCACACCTCGAGACCACCACCAGAATCTGCAGCAGCAGCACCACCACCACCACCACCACCACCACTACTGCCACCACCACCACTGCCACCACAACCACCACCACCACCACCATCGCCATCGTCATCATCATCACTGTCGATTCATTCTTCCTCCTCTTCCCTTCCTCCTCCTCGTACTTTTCCTTTTTTCTTTCTCTTCTTCATCATCAGCAACTTCTTCTTCTTCTTCTTCTTCTTCTTCTTCTTCTTCTTCTTCTTCTTCTTCTTCTTCTTCTTCTTCTTCCTCTTCTTCTTTTTCTTCTTCGCCTCCTTCTTCTGCTTCTCCCCCATCGCCTTCTTCAACCTCCCCCTCCTCCCCCCTCTTCTTTTTTTCTGCTACTTTCTTTTCCACCATTACTGGAATAGCCGCTTGTTATAAAGAAATGGACTAGCTCCTCGTGATGCAGTGCACTGCTTGTCTATTCTGTTCTGTGCTGCTGCTGTTCAGAGGTTTTCTGCTTCCATAAAGAAAAAAACCGCAGGAAATAGTAACAAAGACAAAGAGAAAGACAGAGAGAGAAGGGGGAGAGGAAAATAAAGAGAAGGAAATAGAGGTAAAAAGAGGAGACGGAGTTAAAGAGAACGGAGAGTAAAGTAAAGCGATACACAACGATGATTGAATAGAAGGAATGAGAGATAAGAGAGAGAGAGGAAGGATGAGATAGATATAACCTATTGCTTCTTTAAAACAACAATACCACAACGGCAGTGATTGCAATAACAAACGGTATAATAGATGGAGACGCCGATGATGGTGACATCGTCGAGTAGGCTGCAAACGGAGAAGGAAAATGAATAAGACGTCAAACAGCGTATAACGAGGCAAGGAAACAAGAACAAAGTTGACGGCGGCTGCGGTGTCACAGCAGTATTGATGGAGTGGGAGAGATACAGAGAGAGACAGAGGAAGAAAGAGAGAGAGGGAGAGAGAGAGAGAGAGAGAGAAACAGGGACAGAGAAAGCAATACGGTGAGTGTTTCTGTGCGTAGATGGGTGTGAATGCATGTGTGTGTTTGAGTGGGTGAGTGTGTGTGTGCGTGTGTGCGTGTGTGCGTGTGTGTCTGTGTGCGTGTGTGTGCGTGTGTGAGAATCACTGAGCGTAGGAGTCTATG
>NC_068996.1:2075889-2077557 GCF_001194135.2 Octopus bimaculoides | reverse complement strand
ACATATTCATATATAATTATATTTATATATGTAAATATATATATGTTTATTTATATATATACATTCATATATGTATATATATATGGGTATATATATATTCATATATGTATATATATGTGTATATATATTTATATAGACATATTTTCATGCATATGTATGGGTATATACATTTTTGTGTGCGACTGGGGACTTAGGCTTCTAGATAAATATATAGAAAGATAGGAAAATAGATAGGACCTTGTACACATGTATTAGTACATACATACATACAAACATACATACATACATACATACAAACATACATACATACATACATACATGCATAATACATACATACATACATACATACATACATACATACATACATACATACAAAGTGACATTCAGTGAGACAGAGTTTGAAATTGATATTAGGTATTAGCTAATACTGTGTGCTGAATTAATTCTATAGACGTAGTAAGTTATTTGTAGAAATTGTTTTGTATCTTTTACTAAAAACCTCGTTTTATTCTGTTGATGTTTCTTTTCTAACCGCTAAGCACTTTTTGAAACGCACGATTACCGGTGAGGGATACAACGTCACATCTACACATGCATGCACACGCACTTACGCATGTTATAGTCATCAGAGTTGCGGCCATGCTGTGGCGTCACCTTGAAGCATCGACCTGAGTATTTACTATTTTGTTGAAATCTTGGTCTTTATTATATCACTTTGTTTGGACGAAGTTATGAGGACGTAAACACATAAACATCGATTGTCAAATGGTGGTTTTGACACACGTGAAAATACAGAAACACACACAGAGGATACTCCCGGCTGCCAAATCGACTCAAGGTTTTGGTAGATTGCGTCATATACAGGATGATACTTGCTCAAGTGCGATAGAACCCGGGACCATAAGATTGGGAGCCTGCGCTATATATATATATATATATATATATATATATACATAGTTGTATACTCAAGGTTTCGATCGACCTGAATCTACAGTTGAAGATATTTCTCCAAAGAACTGTGCTGTGGGACTGAACCCACGTGTGTGTGTGTGTTTGCGTGTTTGCGTATATATATATTCATTTACTTTGTACTTGTTTTACTTCTTTCAGTCATTGGACTGCGGCCATGCTGGATCACCGCCTTAAAAGATTTAGTGGAATAACCCCCACTACCACTACATAGTTTCTTAAGGGTAATACTTACTCTGTCGCTCAGTTTCAATTATTTTGCTTTTGACGAAATATTTACTTGGACTTAAAGAAACCAACACCGGCCGGTGAGTGTGCAATACATATAGAAAAATGCAAACATCGCCACATACACACAAACTCTCCCACACAGGTACAAATATATATACGATAGTATACTCTTATATTTCTTCTACAAAATCCATTGACAAGATCTGTGTAGATGCCCGTGATGCCACGTAGTAGAGCTAAACCTGGGCAACGTGAATGTGAAATGAAGTTAACACAGTCACATGAGTGTAATGACTGTGTACATATATGTGCAAACATGTATGGAATTTTACAGACAATCATGTATATGTATTTACATACAAATACATACACACACACACACACACACACGTATATGCATACACACCTGTGCAGACACCTATATAAGATCTACCTGCCCCGCAGTATATATACATATATATATATATA
>NC_068996.1:2074507-2075456 GCF_001194135.2 Octopus bimaculoides | reverse complement strand
ATATATATATATATATATATATATATATATATATATATATATACCGATATACGATTACATATATTTATATATAATAACAGAGAGATAATAGGAGCTATATTGATAGATATAGATGCACAAGCGTGCACACATACATACGAACATACTTACCTGCATACATACATATATTCATCCCTACATACATAGACACATACATACGTACATACATACATACTTGCAGGGTTCTTAAGAATGAGAATCTACATAAGTTTTGTGGAATATATAAATATATCAACATAAGAGAGCCGTGTTATTTTTATGCACCCTAACGTTTTGAAAGTTATGCTTGGATGTTTAGATGCTGACTGAAATAATAAATCTTGTGGTAATACTGGTCCCACATTAGACTCAGTCCATTTAACTCGTCCATGTAAAGCGAAGGTTCTCAACCATTATTCATCTATGAACCCCTTTGATTATTATTTTATTGTGTGGACCCCCTTAGCCATTCGATGTTTAAAAACTAGCCTTAAAGAAGTGACTTTCAAATTTCCAATTTTTTTTTTTATACATTGCTTTGTGTAGGTCGAACTTTGTAAAATGTTACAGAAAGAAACCTAGATCTCTCTTGCACTACGTACGTCTAAAGCAAATCCTTTTTTTCAGGAGCCCTTAAAATACTACTGTGGATCCCTAATATATTGTTTTGTTGCTTGGACATCCAAAAATCTTGTATGGACCCCGGTTCAGAAACACTGATATATAGCGTAAAAAGAAAATACATAACGTCTGTCTATACATATCTTTTTTACTTGTTCACCGTGTGGCCTTGCTGGGGCACCGCCTTGAAGGATTTTAGTCGAATGGATCAAACCCAGTGCTTATCATCTTTTAAGATAGGCACTTATTATAACGGTCAGTTTTGTCGAACCGGTAATCTACACGAACAGAAACACACCAACACCGGTTG
>NC_068996.1:2072049-2073151 GCF_001194135.2 Octopus bimaculoides | reverse complement strand
TATAAATACGTTTATCTATCTATATATCTATTTATCTACATGTTTGTCTGTCTGACTGTCTATCTATCTATGTATATATATATACACACACACACTAAACCTTTTTTCAAATATTTGATTCAGACCAGTGCACTCCAGATTTTATCACGTACGATGTACTTTGATATTGAAGACCGTTAAGTTATTGTTCGAGTGGAATATGGCAACACTTTTTCTTTTTATTCTTGATAGCTATAAAGTAGTTACCTTTTCGTTGATACAGCAATATTTTTTGAAGAATGGTTCGTTTGATGTTCAATTGTGACCATAATTTATTCCTTTGCTTACTTTTATGAAATAAAAGAAATGAAATAAAGTAAATATAAAAATTTACGCAGTTCCTTCAATAAAACAAAACGGAGTGTACAGCGTTGCATCTCTGTACCTATTTCGTTATCTAAATATGAAAGAAAAAATGTTTGATAACATAAGTGACTGAATGAATAAATGAAAAGTAATGTCCTTGTTTAGAAATATTTAATATATTTTCCTGTTTATGGTTTCTTCTAGGACTATTACATCATCCTTTAAGACTTCGCGGGATCGTCTGCTTCGGTAATAAATATTGTTACCCTTCTCCTGCAGATGACTGCTGTTTGCAGTTGTATTAAAACAAAAAGGAGAAATCTTTAGGCTGAAATTTGAAGAAGGTGTGAGTAAAAAATGTCGATTGTCTCAAATAATAAATCAATATTTTATGAAACTGCAGAGCAGTGAGCTGGCAGAATCGTTGTCAACAGGTCATGCAAAGTGTTTAGCAGCATTTCGTCCGTCTTGAGTTCAGATGCCGCCGAGGTCGTCTTTGCCTTCCATTTGTTTAGGGTCGATAAAATAAGTACCAGCTGAGAACCGGAGTCGATGTAATTGACTTATCCCTCTTCCAAATGGTAGCACACTGGTCGCGAAAAGACAGAGGTGTAGGTTCGAGTCATACGAGTACAGAAAACTCACTTTTTTTTCTGTCAAGAATTTATAGATCCCGATTTTAGATTATGTTCTTTAGGCTATACACGGTGATCAATTATAAGCTTCATGCACTAATAAAATATCATTACTATTTACA
>NC_068996.1:2070309-2071657 GCF_001194135.2 Octopus bimaculoides | reverse complement strand
TACTACGGGCTCCTTCCAGTTTCCATCTTCCAAATCCGTTCACAAGGCTTTGCTCGGCCTGAGGCTATAGTAGAAGTCACTTGCACAAGGTGCGACACAGTGAAATTGAACCCAGATCCATGTGGTTGGTAAGCAAGTTACTTACCACACAGTCACTCCTATATTGTTTTTTTTTCTCTTTTATGCGCTTTAGTCCAAAGGCTGTGGCTATGCTCGAGCATCACCAGTGTTATTACATTTTTCATTGTCCAATTGTTATGCATTTGGCTTTTAATAATGGTATGAGTAGGATATTGCTGCCCTTTTTGAGTTTCTTGCTGTTATTTTGGTTCATCTGAGACCTTGGACAGCAGGAGATCAGGTTGAAAATATCTATCCCTACTCCATGTAGATCAATTCCATGTTTTGGAAACACGCGCTCGTGCACACACGCGCACACACGCGCACGCACACGCAAATACACACACACACACACACACACACGCACACACACACAGAGATATGTATTTGAATATATAATAACAAAAGCAAAATCCACTCTGAATGGAATATCCCTGTTGTGTAAAGATCTTTCAGGATGCAAAGTCGTCAAGGATGGTAAAATGAAGTCCCACAAACCTTATGAGAGAATCCGTTAAAATAGCCATTAGAGAATAGATTTTCGGAAACTGACATCTGTTTGTTATTCAGGAATGACATTATTTAATTAAACACATTACTAACTGTTTATACTGTTTTCCTAGATAAACTTCAGAAGTTATTGTAGGTTTGTACGTCACTATTTTGTAGTGTAGTTATTCTAGGTCGACAAATAATATCATTAACTTTTGTGCGATGTCTCATTAGTTGTCGTCTGATATCCCTTATTCTTTTGAATTTTGTTATCCTAAGTTAATTAAAATACTTATAAATATTCCATAAATATATCTTAGAAGACAAACTAATGATACTTGATACAATTGTACATTGTAAACAAAGGTTAATCGATAAATCTTATAACTTCCAAAATGTGTTATCTCAGGTTAATAAAACTTACGTCACATTCTTAATTGTGCTGTTTCGATGGATAAATAACGATATCAGTGAAAATTTTACAGTATTATATTAGTCAAACTAATAAAATTTCCACCTCTTTCCAACTATTATATATACACTAATTTATTCACCTAACAACAATTCACTAAGGAAATATCTTCGTTTATATAACAGCATGAATGAATAGAATATATTAAAATAACAGTATATTATTCTCAATATGTAACAGTTGAACTGCGGTAAAGATAGTAATAATAAGCATATGAATACATACACGCATGCATATATATATATATATATATATATATATATA
>NC_068996.1:2064207-2065397 GCF_001194135.2 Octopus bimaculoides | reverse complement strand
ATATATTTACTTGGAGAATGGAGCAACAAATACAAGAAAAAGCATTTTCGTTGGACTAGATAGCCGTTGTTTTATTATGTGGAGCTTGTGAAATGAGTCAGTGTGGAGGTTTAGGTTATGTAATGTGTCATTTTGTATATTATGTCTTAGTCACTTACGTACGTTTCGATGCAGCCAGTAGTTTGGCCGATCTCTTCAGAGTGCTGAAGGGTATATTCGAAGTTTGTGGTGTGCGAAATGTAGGAGAAGTAATTATTGGGTGTAATATATGTGGTGGTGTGATAGTGGTGATAGGTAAATAGAGCCTTACGTTTTAGTTGTTGCGTTGGTCTTCTTGTAAGGGGATATAGGGTGGGTGCTATTTAAGAACATTGTTCCAGTTTTATATATATGAGTCTGTGAGCATGCATGTTTGTATACCATTTGTGTTCATGATACATGTATGCAGATACATATTCATATCTTGTAATCTATGTATAATGTATTTGGCGTTATACATATGTATGCACAGACTCATATGCACGTGCACGGACACATACGCACGCACACACACACACACACACACATACACACACACCGACACACACACACACCGACACACACACACACACACACACGCACACACACACATATATATATATATGAGCGACAGTGTGTGGTTTCACGTGTGTGTAAGTGTGTGTGTATATATACGCTCACAGGTAGCGCTAACTCAAAGACATATATCTAATGTTTTATATAATTTCTACTAATAGGTCTTCTACCATGTTTAAACTTATCTATACTAATATTCATATGAACAGTACATGCGTTGATCTGATATTATTGCAATTTGATTAATCTTGAAGTTATATATCATATGCAAATATTCATTAATCATGAATAATAACATTATCCTTCCCTTAGATTATTAGCCGACCGAAAAATGATAGTTAAGGAAATTATCCGGCTAGTGTCACTTAAATCGTTGCCATTAGTTACTTTAGAAACTGAAACTTTTGTAATGACTAAAAACTGGAATATTAAAAGTATGTTTCCCCATTATTATTTTCAATATTTGATCTATGTATATGCACGTATATCTATATGTATACAGGCAAGTGTGTGCGTGTAAGTATGTGCATATATATACATATATATATATATACATTCATATATGTGCATATATGTATATATATATATATATATAT
>NC_068996.1:2063132-2063675 GCF_001194135.2 Octopus bimaculoides | reverse complement strand
AGAGAGAGAGAGAGAGAGAGAGAGAGAGAGAGAGAGAGAGAGAGAGAGAGAGAGACTGAGTGAGAGAGAATATTTACTGAAAAATAGAAGGGAGGGTGAAGTTTTTCTTTAAAGGTAATATATATCTGTATATATTACAAAGCACAATTTGGCTTTGAAATTTATTGATGTACTTATAGATTACATCAAAAAGCATATAGTTTACCAACTTCAAGTACGATTTCAAACAGGTGTAAACTGGTAAGATTGAGGTCCGTTGAAGATAGAGGCCTTCTTGGGTTAACATTGTCGAATTTAATATCTGGTGAAATATGATGATGGTGGTTTGGCTGGCAGAAAACCGCAAGGATACCGGAAGGAGTGAGCAAAGAAGAAATCGAAGAAGCGTGTACGGATAGCGCCTGATGGACGATCATTTGCCGTGTTGTTCTAAATCCGGTCCTCCTGTTTGGAATCAGTGGCACTTAGCATTTTATTTACCCTGAGGTCGACTCATAATCAGTGAAAACGCAGGTATATATATATATATATATATATATATAT
>NC_068996.1:2060479-2061094 GCF_001194135.2 Octopus bimaculoides | reverse complement strand
TATATATATATATATATTGTTGTACTTGGGGATGGTCATATTGCCAGTTTAGCCAATATATATATATATATATATATACCCAGATACGTACGCAAACACACAAAAATGTACAATCAGAAATGTAAGAGCATTTTCGGTTACATCTATCGCGCAGGCATACGTCGTTATTTATTTATCTATAGATCTATATTTTCTGTTTTTCTCGTTTGCTTGCAATTGTGATCGAAGTCGCGTCAACCGAAAGAATTTCACAATCATTCAGATTTACTTCAACTGGAAGAATTTGAACTTGGATTCATGTGTCTAAGGCGGTACAGTTTCATATGTATGGTACTCGGTATTTCTAGTGGGACTAGTGATTAAGTAAATATTCCTACTCTGCTCCACTGTCTGTATGCATTATAATCGTTGGTATGATGTTTCTTAAACAATAATTTGGGAGTAATATTAGGATATTCACTAAGTATGTAAAGATGTAACAGCTTACTAAAATTATGGAATTAACTTACCCAGATAACATGTTTTCCCAACGATTTAAAAGGGGATACAGACTCCTATACCCCCATCCATATATACATATATATATATATATATATATATATATATATATATATA
>NC_068996.1:2058738-2060033 GCF_001194135.2 Octopus bimaculoides | reverse complement strand
ATATATGTATGTATATATATACAGATATATATATATATATGTATATATATATGTGTGTGTGTGTACATCATTCTCTGTTATTGTATCGGTGTTGATTATGTGTGTGATGTGCGTTTGTGTATGTGTGTGTGTTTAGGTGGAATCCGTGTGTCTGAGTTGAGCGTTGTTTGCCCACATAGACAGCCAGTAGTCAATTCAAACGGACAGACATATGTTATGACGTTGTTTGCTTTCCTTTTGCATTGTTTTTGCTGTTATGTGTGTTTGGGGATTTTCTCTTTGGTATTGTTTATCATGACATGAATTTTTACAGATGTGTTGACCCAAGTGGAAAGTATTTCCAGGACAAACACACACGCACACACACACACATAGATAGATAGATAGATAGATAGATAGATAGATACATACATACATACATACATACATACATACATACATACATACATTCATACATTTACTCAAGCACACGCATAATCTTATGTTTATACACATGCACACAAATATGGCACCGTTATATGCTTCGTTGAATTGAGAAATGTTGAATATCCTGCTATAATTCTGCACCAGTGTCCTAGATATGTTTTGCTTTGTATTTTTATCTTCTCTTTTTTTGCTCAATACACTGTACTATCTATCTAGGAGCCACTCTCATATTGTACTATGATGATGATTGAGAATGAGAGAGGAAGAAAAAGAGAGATAGGGAGTGAGAAATCGAGTGACAGACAACAGACAGAGAGTGAGAGAAAGAGGGAAGGTGATCGATGAGAAAGAAGCTGACCAAAAATTGAGTGAAATTTATTTGCGAGTGCGTGTTTCTCTGTGTGTGTATGTGTGTACGTGTATATATGTATGTATTTATATATTCATGTGTGTATGCGTGTCACTGTTTGTGTATATTTTTGTGTGAGAGTGTATGTATGTGTGTGTTTACATATAAATAAACAATTATTTTAGAAACGTGTATACTGTTTTAAATCCCAGTGTCCTTAGCCTGTAGATTAGACATGTTGGAAATGGGAATGGGATTATTAGGAAGTGAGTGTGAACAAGGAAAGATTTCAAGAAAGATGGTGGTTCTTAATGCAGTGATATTAGCGGAAATAGCCACATGCTTAAAACACACTTACACTGCCACACACCCACAGACACTCTGCACGCGCATACACATATATAAAAACACATTCACATTCACCGGCACACATATGAGACATCCACACACACACACACACACCCACACACACACCCACACACACACCCACACACACACACACACACACACACACACACAC
>NC_068996.1:2057191-2057900 GCF_001194135.2 Octopus bimaculoides | reverse complement strand
GAACGTATCCGGATTTCAGGGTTATTTCCCTTCGTCGGCGTTCGACAGCTGATGACCTTGGTGAGAGAGACAAAAACCTGGCAAATTTATATCTTCTTTTCCAGTGAAATTCTTCACTGATATTGAAAAGGTGAAAACAAGCAATGTTAATTCTCTAAATGAAGTATTAACAGTAACTGCACGATAAAGTGTAGTATATTGCCACTTAAGTGTGGCTGACCCCTAGGGGTGGATGTTACTGTTGCTTTTAGCCCCAGGAGGACATCTCCTCCAGCTGGCTTATCGACACACGTATATATATATATACCAGAAAAGAAAATGGTGAAATCGACAGTTAGACATCAATTACTTATAACTTACAATTGTTTCCTTGTTCAATTAATTTCAAATTACAAATAAACAATTAAATTAAATATGTATTTGGAATCTAGTTAATTGATCATTTCATCTGGGTTAGAAACCGACATAAAAAGGAATCACATCTAAATGGATTGAGTGAGCATCGGTAAACTTACCATTCAATTCAGATGTATGCGCGTGTGCTTGTTAATGTCTTTTACTTGTGTACCTATAATTTTATTGTATTATTATTTTTATTGTATTTGTTTGCGTGTTAATATATTTGGAAAACAAAGGAACTGTTAGATTGTACAAACCGGGAAACTTAGATGCTAATAACCCTTTAAGAGGTATATATCTTCGCAATAAT
>NC_068996.1:2056047-2056598 GCF_001194135.2 Octopus bimaculoides | reverse complement strand
TACTTATATATATAAATATATTATATACATGCATATAGATATATATATAATTAATATAAACAGCATTTTTTAATTTTTCACGAAAACGGGGAATTACAAGTGTCTCTAAACTAGAGTGTTAAAAAATACATATACAGTGCTAGAAATATGAGCTAAAATGCTCTAATTCTGTAGTTAACGTACATCAATGAAAATATATTCACTAACAGAAACCATAATCGTCCGAAAAGAGTTGATCGAGAATTCTTGAAACTGACATGTCAGTTTCGGCTATTTACGTTGCCTCATCAGTTAAGAGCGCTCGACTGTTCGTCTCTTGTGCTAACCACAACATTAGATCGGTTTAGTTCTTATTTCTAGCAATGTAGGTGTTTCCTAACAACTTATTCACATATATATTAGTGTGTGTGTGGTTGTGTGTGTGTATATGTGTATTATACATATGTTTTGGATTTCAGGTGACCTATTCTTGGGTGTTGTGAGAGAGAGAGAGAGAGAGAGAGAGAGAGAGAGAGAGAGAGAGAGAGAGAGAGAGAGAGAGAGAGAGAGAG
>NC_068996.1:2054950-2055999 GCF_001194135.2 Octopus bimaculoides | reverse complement strand
AGAGAGAGAGAGAGAGAGAGAGAGAGAGAGAGAGAGAGAGAGAGAGAGAGAGACTAAGGCACAATGTGTGTGTCTGTATGTGTCTGTGAGTGCGTGCCAAGTCCTTAGAATAGTCGATACGCATTGCTTCGATTTGCCATTTCTAGTAACAACCCGTAATTGTTTAAACTTAGCTTAACATTACTCAGTACAAGATATATTTGATCAATTGCGGAATATGTCTATCTCTATAACTATCTATTCTCACTTATGAATAAAGTAATGTGAATAAAGTATTTGATGTTTATTTTATGAGCATATGTACAGGTATACAAACACACACGCATATATCGTTTTTCATCTTTATACTTTTTTCAGTCATTACATTGTGGCCATGTTGGAACCTTGGACTTCTATTTAAACTTTGTACTTATCTTATCGAAATCTTTTGACGAACTGCTTAGAGGGACGTAAACATACCATCAGCGGTCGCGTGTGTATCGTTGGCGATTTTCTTTCTCTCTCTTCCCTTCTTTGGACTTTTTCTATATTTCCGATGAAGAGCTCCGCTCGAAACGAGAAATCCTCTTTCTTTTCTTACCATTCCTGAGCGTCCAATAACACTGAACTTATTCTACGTCCTCACGTTGTTGTTTTTTTCTTGCTTGTTCATGTTCGGATTAACTATATATATATATATATATTTACAAAAACCAAAAGACGAAGATAGGTGTGTAAACAACAAACAGATGTATAAGTTTAAGCTTGGGAAGTGAGAAAGTCTTTTACGTTTCGAGCCTACGCTCTTCAACAGAAAGGAACACAATAAAATAAACAGAGAGAGAATAAAGAAAAAAGCTTTAGTTGCTAGCGTTCGATCATGGCGGCTGGCTGGACGGAGGTGGCCAGACAGGAGAGATAGGATGAAGGGGAGATAATAATGTAGTGGTGATCTCAAAACGAAGGTGCGCGTGCGTGCGTGTGTGAGAGTGTGTGAGTGTGTGAGAGTGTGTGAGTGTGTGAGAGTGTGTGAGTGTGTGAGAGTGTGTGAGTGTGTGAGAGTGTGTGAG
>NC_068996.1:2053631-2054940 GCF_001194135.2 Octopus bimaculoides | reverse complement strand
GTGTGTGAGAGTGTGTGAGTGTGTGAGAGTGTGTGAGTGTGTGAGAGTGTGTGAGTGTGTGAGAGTGTGTGAGTGTGTGAGAGTGTGTGAGTGTGTGAGAGTGTGTGAGTGTGTGAGAGTGGGTGAGTGTGTGCGTGTGGATTGGGGCTGGTGACCTTGACGTGTGGCATGCTCTTTGCGTATCTGCCTATATCTATATCTCTATTTGTGTACTCGCGCACACACATACACGCATGCGCCCACACAGACACGCACACACATATTTACAGTGATGGCCATAAGTCGCTTTAGCCACATCTTTATTATTATTGGAAATTGATAAAGCGTCTTATGGCCATGCCAGCATATATATATGTGTGTGTATGTGTGTGTACAGAGAGAGAGAGAGAGGAGGAGAGGAGAAAGTGAGAGAGAAAGGTGAGGGAGAAGGACAAAGAAAGTTATACACATATTTACATACATACGGACAAAAACAATTTAGAAAAATTTGAAGAAAACATAAATGTCGGAGTTTGGTAGTCATCAATCGTGGTCCAATTGTGAGTAATTTCAATCTGAAAATAATGTTTCCCAGGGATTCAGGTTTTAGTGAAAAATGTCATTCAACACCATTACAACTGACAATTTTTTGTCATTCACTTGATTGTGTTCTTCTACATACATTTATCTATCTCTTCCATACTCTTCTGTGTATATCTACCTTTATCTATATTTCTGTGTACACGCGCGCGCACACACACACATACACATGCACGCACACGCACTGATATATATATATACATATATATATATATATATACATATATATATATATATATATATATATATCTATATATATACATACATATACGTGGCTTAGTGGTTAAGGTGTTGCGCCTATGATCACAAGGTATAGTTTCGTTTCCTAGATTGGCAAATGCCTCGTGTTCCTGAGCAAGACACTTCATTTCACGTTGCTCCAGTCCACTCAGCTGGCATAATGCATAATACTGCAACGAAAATAGCGTCCCGTCCAGGGGCTGGAAGTATAAACCCCAGAAAATGTAGGAAGCGCCTTTTTGAACCTATGGATCGAGAAGGGCATTTGATCTCTCTCCCTGTCTCTCTCTCTCTCTCTCTCTCTCTCTCTCTCTCTCTGTGTCTCTCTCTCTGTCTCTCTCTCTCTCTGTGTCTGTCTCTCTCACACACACACACATATAAGGATTTTTTAAACTCTTAATTCTAACGATGTAGTTGCTACCCAGTACCCTCAGTTACAGTTAGTGGCAATTGAGGTTTTCCTATTTGGTTTTATATTGTATATAGCGGC
>NC_068996.1:2052653-2053458 GCF_001194135.2 Octopus bimaculoides | reverse complement strand
GTGTGTATGTGTGTGTGTGTGTGTGTGTGTGTGTGTGTATGTGTGTGTGTGTGTGTGTGTGGTGTGATGGTTGTTCACCATTCGTGACCGAAAAAGACATCACTGACATGACAGAAATGCCGTGTATGAGCTTATTGCACCAGCATTTGACTACATGCGGGTTCGCGGTTTCTATGCTTGACGCAAATCGCTCCTACTCGTCCAGACATCGGATAGTCGCCTCTGGCGATTGCATTACCGAAAGTTTTAGTTCCAATAAACCTAGCACAACACCTCACAAACCCTCTTCACCCTACCGACATGATCCATAAACAAGCGAGGCTAAGATATCCAGTGACACTATGGACCATAGGCTGAGAAATATCCCCAAAATACTCAATGTCATTCTTTGCACGTCTGATTTTACACCAAAATGACCCTTTCCTAAAGACATGCTTTTGCAGCATTCAGGGCGCCAACCATGAATTTGCTAGATGGTCATTAATTATACAGTAAATCCATCCGTCATTTTGAATAGTCTTCTTTTTTATTTTGGCTGGGTTTCTAGCAACTCACCTCACCATGCAAAGCTAGTGTGGATACCGGTTTAATCGTCGATGACCCAACCGTACATTAGGTTGTAGTGGAATCCGTGTTACCCATAGCACTCATGAGATATCTCACAAATGACTTGACACACGCAGACACACAGAGACACTCACAGACACACACATTACCCCCCCACACACTTACATTACCACACACACACACACGCATACATTACCACACAGACACACACATACATTACAACACACACACGCACACA
>NC_068996.1:2049207-2052164 GCF_001194135.2 Octopus bimaculoides | reverse complement strand
TATATATATATATATATGTGGGTATATATACATACAGCTGCGTGTGTGTGAATATGCATTTGTGCGTACATTTAATATAGGCATACATTTATGTTTGATTGAAAGTGTATGTGTCAACTATTGAATTATTTTCAATCTTCGCATGTCGATACTTGGAGTGTTCTTCCTTTTTCAATCACTTCGTCATATAAACACTTAGGTATTGATAGTTTGTAGGTACACGTTGTTTCATTATACAAACACAATATACTATAAAATATACTAAATGTTTTCGTCAATCGATACCACGTTCTACTGTGTTAGCAGTGCTTTTTGCATTATTTGTTAAGGTTAACTCTACAGATATTCTATAAAAATCTTTAGC
This sequence comes from Octopus bimaculoides, assembly GCF_001194135.2. NCBI lineage: Eukaryota > Metazoa > Mollusca > Cephalopoda > Octopoda > Octopodidae > Octopus > Octopus bimaculoides. Next base: position 2,051,800 of record NC_068996.1, on the reverse strand, counting down.
CAGCACTGAAGTTTTGCTACAACGTTTCATATCGAGATGTCAGATGTAAACAAATAATGATATCGAAGACAGAAATGGGTAATGAGTGTATATGCTATAACCCAAAACCCCACGAAATAAGACCTGCACACTCATTATCCATTTTTGTCTTCCATCTTATTCTTTGTTTACATCTGACGTCTCAATACGAAACGTTGTAGCAAAAAGTCAGAGCCAACTATAAATTCTATAGGATATCTGTAGAAATAACCTTAACAAAACATTTATGTGTTCAATGATATTTCTTTAATCAATTTCCCCAAGTCCTCCTTTTCACTGTCCAAATTATTATATAAATGTACAATATACAATTTATTTATATAGAAAATCTCTACTATATATATATTATATAATATATATATATATATATATATATATATTATATACTGATTTTTTTTTCAAATACGAATATGATCATTTTGTCTGAAATAACATTTACATGTGTATATCACCAATGAAGGAACTGAGTACAAGGTAGAAAATTTGATATAGTTAGAATTAAAACAACTTGTTTACTAAGGAACAATATGTTCATTTTCTCCTGACAGTTCTAAACCCGTTTCCTTCTTTCTGATTTCACAATGGTGTCATAATCTTCAACATGTTCGCTAAAGATTTTTTGATGAAGACGGTTGTCGTCTCCTGACCTACCACGTATTAGATTTATTCACCCTAAATTATCTTTTATTTTCATCACCATTTGTCGTGCCTAAATTTTATTTCTGAATACTGAAATAATATTAGCTAAAATTCGAAGGACAAAATCATAATCAAAGACTAATATTCTTTAAAACATTTAATTGACACGAATCTTCTTTATTTCTTGTTTCATAATCACAACCTTCTTTGAGGAGACGATTGTAATAACATCTGGCCATATAAGAAACAATGAATACGAAAAACCCATACTCCATTTGTTTCACTGAATTATTTCATATTATGGGCTACATGAAGTTTCTTCCTCTGTCTGTTTGTTTGTCAGTGTATGTCTCTTTGCGTGTACACAAACACACACACACACACGCGCACACACAAACAGATGGAGAGGGAAGGGATAGAGAGAGCGATGGAAGAGACAAAGAGACAAAGGAGAAAAGAAGAGAAACCTATATATACCTGTACCACTCTATGATGAAAAACTATTATCGCAGCTTGATGTCATTGCAATGTGTTCCCGCTGCGTGATTTGTTTGGTCACATTGTGTATACATAATTGTGACAATAAAATTTTCTTTGTAACACAGTATATATTAATCATGCATTATCAATAAGTGAATAACATTCCAATGGTGAAAAATATAATAAAAGACAGATCAAGAGAACGCGACCATGATTTCAGAAACTCGAATGAATTTTTTTTTCTCTCCTTTATTAAAGTTTAACCTGCGAATAAACAGCTAAAAAGAAATGCAACACAAACTCATACAAAATAAATATTCTCTATCCGAGAGTTTTAGCAAATGATTATATCCTTTTTTTTTTTCCTATGTAAAGAGTTCGTGATATATTTGTTAACACATACTTGAGAATTAGAAATCCTAGAAGACTCTATAAAATCTCTATTATTACAACTTACGACGATGAGCCTTTAAATTTATTGCAAACAAAAAGAAGCCTTTAGCTATTAATTGGATAGAATTAAACCATAATAAACATCAGCTACTTTAACAGACTAATTGATAAAAATATCGAAATTTACATAGAAGAATTAGAGATACTATAAACAAATAATTATGGTACAAATGCATTCACAAACAAACGCACTCACACGCACATACACACACACTCATAGAATAGATATACAAGCCTACAAAAAACAAAAACAAAAATCTTTACAGACTACAACTACAATAAAATAACTAAATAGGTAGAAGTTCCAAATTTGTTGAACTTGTTCTACAAGTATTAATTAAACATAGAACTTAATTCATGAATGCACGAGGCAACACATGTTACACAAAAGTAAGGGATCACATCCCTACTCCCACCAAAAACAAAATAAACAAAAACAACTTTTATAGACTAAAAGTTTCACTATGAACAACACGTTAAAATCTGACAATCTCTTGAAACGATAATAAACAAAGGACTAATAACGTAAAACTCAAGCAATACATATATTTAGATGAGTGATTTTATTTCCAAACGTTAAACTATTTCGGTTTTCGCGCCTAACCCTACATTGCCTGCTTAACATGTGTGTTTTATCGGAGAATTTCTTTTTCTCAATAAAAGCCTCACACAATACAGCGAAGATGAACACATTACTCTTAAATGTCTTTTTATAAGTTGTTACATAAATTTAGCAAAACAAAGAAAATTATCAATACCGTTGAAGAAATCAGTATTAGAATTTGAAAACAAAACCCTGGCTTTAAAGCGTAAATTAGAATTAAGCTTAAAACTACATAGAATCGACAAATCATAGAATTTCATAAAACGTGCTAACAATAGCTAATACATACATACATACATACATACATACATACATACATACACACACACACACACACATATATATACATACATATATATATACATACATATATATATA
>NC_068996.1:2047079-2049000 GCF_001194135.2 Octopus bimaculoides | reverse complement strand
ATATATATATATATATACACGCATATATAAGTATACAATAACCTATATCTACATTGATTGTATATGTGTGTTTGTGAGTATGTATATACGTATATATGAGCGTGTGCGTGTAAGTATATAAGTAAATGTATATATATGTGTGACAATATATGTGAGTATATGCATTGTGTATATATATATATATACACACACACACACACACTCACACACACACACACACACATATATATATATATATATATATATATATACACACACACACACACACACACATACATATATATATATATATATATTCATATATATTTTGGACTTAAGAATACAAACGACTGTTGTAGAAGTTTGTTGTCTATTCCATTAGATAAAAGCACTTATCGTTGCTGTTGATGCGGTAGTCTTGTGGTTGCTGTCGTCGTCATTGTTGTTATTTAACTTCAGAATACCAAAAGTCGAGCAGAAACATAGTCCTTTCAGATTCAACCTTCACTATCTAGAATTATTTTCACACTTAGTGTATCTTGAACTGCAAAATTCAATGTGTTATTTGTTTTCTCTTTAAGAAAAGGCGGTATTGAATAATAGGAAGGTAATTGTTTTTCTGTTGATATCAGCCAGGGTTTGAAGTAAAGGATCTCTGTAAGGAAATTACATTAAGAAATTTTCTATAATTGCGCATACATAATGTTTACAATTGCTGTATCATATGATTCAGTTATTACTGTACTTGTTTGTACCTCATTGTTGTGTACAGATAGATATGTTTATAGTTCATTGTCGAGATATGACATTAAAATTCATACATTTACTTAACATTTTGACGCAGACACATTAGTCTTATACATCTCACTAACATTTATGCATATGTATCTAAACCATTGACTTGCCTTTACGTGCATCAATGACAAACACGATATATCTTTCCTTGATATTTCATATTTACAAATATGCTATATTCACATCCTCCAGAACTGACATTCACTTTTCGTCCTAGTATATTATGATATGAAGCAAACATCTATCGTAAATAGGATACTGTACATCCTTTGATCACATGACCTAGAGTATATTCAAGTATGTTTAAAATGAAGCCTTCCAATATATTATTAAAATGATTTTTAACAGATTATCTTTTGTATTTGGCAACCCTTAGAACTGTGCGTTCTCTCTTGTATCCATATTAAATCATATCCAGTTTTATGGAGTTTTAAACCATGTAAAAGTTTACATTCTAATTCATTTCTCTTGCAAACCGTTTTCCTCTGACACAAGAACATCGCAGTAGAAGGTATTATAGCACTTTCATGCATCTAATTCAAATTTTCACGAGGCTCTAACGTTTAAAACAGCATATAAGTATACTCATCATACTTATCGCCTACAAGCATATACAGTAATATACAGAATTCGATTCAAGAAAACCAGTTCTATTGCTTTGTAAACGCTAAAATGGTCCCACTTCTTGGCTTTCCTACTCATCTTTAACTGTGAACGTCTAGAGGTATTAGAAGTAACAATTACTCCAAAAATTCCATTGAAGGATTTTCGGAGTATATTTTTCAAAATGACATTGTATGTTTGTATGTATATATGTAAGTATGTGTGTATGTATATATGTGTATGTGTGTATGTATATATGTGTATGTGTGTATGTATGTATGTATGTATGTATATAAGTATGTAAGTATATATGTGTGTGTGTATGTATGTATGTATGTACTTATGTATATATATATATATATATATATATGTATGTATGTATGTATGTATGTATGTACGTACGTACGTACGTATGTATGTATGTATGTATTTATGTATGTATGTAAGTAAGTATATATGTATGTATGTATGCATGCAGGCATGCATGTATGTACTTATGTATATATATATATGTATATATATATGTATGCATGTATGTATGTAT
>NC_068996.1:2044018-2046279 GCF_001194135.2 Octopus bimaculoides | reverse complement strand
ATATATATATATATATACATATATATATATATATATATAAGAGGAATTGTCTCACCGAAGTGAATTCTTAGTACGCTAGAAGAAGACGCCTAATCGCCTTACCACGAAGAATATGTTCTCCAGAATGCATGCGAGCAGAACAAATTAAAGGAGACAAAATAAAAACAATTAACTTAATATGTTAAGATTTCGCTATTAATTATTACTAACATAAACATCTGTAGCTTGTCCGTGAAGTCGTATGAAGTAGATTGCTTTATTTTGTCTTCTTTCATTTGTCTTGCTGGCATACATTCAAGCGTTTGCTAAAATGTTTGAGAACATATTCTTCGTAAGGCGTTTTGGCGACTTCTGGCGTACTAGGAATCCACCTTGGTGGCTATTCCTCTTATTTGTATATGTAATATAATTCATAGTCCGAGGACATTTTTTAAGTGCGCTAGCCACTGGTTTAAATTAATATTATGTAATAATATTAATTTCTACATTATTTATATTATTTACATTGGGCGGATATGTGTCCTCATCTTGTTGTTATCACAAAGTTTCGGCTGATTTACTCTCCAGCCTTCATCAGGTGTCCTGGTGGAATTTTGAACTCAACCCTGGGCTCTCTTTATGTATATTGTTTTCGGTTGGCTATACTACACAACAGTAATATCGTCCCTTACAGGACAGCCACATTATGTTAGCAAATAGTCTTTACTTTAAAGAACTGTTACTGAAAGTCTCACTTTGAGAGATTTAAAATAATAATAATAATAATAATAATAATAATAATAATAATAATAATAATAATAATAATAATAATAATAATAATAATAATAATAAGGGACAATATTAAGCATTCAGTGATGAGGGAAAAGATCAGAAGAGAATGTTATCGCAGGGTGAGAGCAATACTGAAGACAGAGCTAAACGCAAGAAACAGGATCGAAGCGATCAATGCTCTAGCCATACCAGTCGTGACTTACAGTTTCAATATCATTAACTGGTTAATTACTGAAATATGTAATGTTGACAGAAAAATACGAAAATTGTTGACATTGCATAGAATGCACCACCCTAAGGTAGATATAGAACGTCTTTATCTGCCAAGAAAAGAGGGAGGCCGTGGACTTCTACAGCTGGCATTAACAATGAAGGTAGCCACAATTGGCCTAGGCACCTATCTGAAAATCTCTGAGGACTGGATACTAAAACGTGTCTCAAAACATGAATGCAAGAAAGCATCTTACTCAATAACAAAACAGGCAAAGGAATATCTAAGTGAATTCCAATTGCAACAAATTCAAGAATTAGACGAACAAGAAACACCCGCAGAAAAGACTAAGCGCTCGAAAACCCGTGCTAAAATTGCTGCCTTAGATATTATGACTGATAAATGGCATGGAAAACCTCTCAATTGCAAATGCCCAAAGAGAGTGAATAATGCAGATATTGACAAAGCCCTTACCCATCAATGGCTAATGGCCTCTGGCTTGAAATCAGAAACAGAGGGGTTTATCATAGCAGCCCAAGATCAATGCCTACCTACAAAGAACTACCAGGCCAACATATTAAAGAACGGCAGCTCCCCATTATATCGTATATGCCAACAACAAAATGAGACCATCGATCATGTTGTCTCCATGTGCAGTTTGCTTGCGCCTACAGAGTATCTCAACAGGCATGATAGAGCTGCACAATATATTCACTGGGTAATTTACAAAACCTGGACTTGCCCCATAATAAAAACTGGTGGGAACACAAACGACCGCAAGTACTTGAAAATGATCACATCGCACTCCTCTGTAACTTCACCATTCAAACTGACAGAAAGATAGATGCAAATAAGACAGACATCATACTGAAAGACTTCAGATAAAAATCATGTCTCCTCATTTATATGACTGTCCCAATCGATATAAATGTATCTGTCACAACCTACCAAAAACTGAGCAAATATAAAGATCTTGAAAGAGAAATTAGCAAAATGTGGAATCTGAAGACTAAAACAATACCTATTGTCATAGGTGCCCTGCGAATGACAGCGAAACAGGCTGATTACTAGCTAGCTCAGATACCAGGAAACCCCAAAATGGCTGAAGTTCAAAAGATAGTGCTCATGGGAACTGCCCATATCCTACGTAAAATACTGTCTATGTGATCTCAAATTTTAAAACATTCTCTAGAACAACACTGTGCAAATTCAAATATATGGTACCCTAGGCATAACACCTACATGAACTTCTAACTTGTTGTCTCTTGAGGTCTCTGGG
>NC_068996.1:2036593-2039832 GCF_001194135.2 Octopus bimaculoides | reverse complement strand
GTGAAAGCACGTTATAAAAATAAAACTACTGAACAATAATGATAATAATAATAATAATAATAATAATAATAATAATAATAATAATAATAATAATAATAATAATAATAATAATAATAATAATAGTAATAATAATAATAATAAGGTGAAGACACCGGGGACGTTTAACACGTGAGAACGATAAATCACTGCTCCGAAATCTATCCAAAAACATCGGAAATAAAGACATTGCAAGGAGTCAAAAATAGCTGACAAAGGGTTGGACTATATCCGAGTAAGTAATATTCATTCAAATTTATTTCTATTTTTCCAAATATAATGATGTATTTTAACTGGATATCATCTCCACTACTCGCACAGCAAACGCAAAAACGCTTGTTACATCAACACCAGACCATCTCCGAACCCAAGCACCACGTACAAAAAAAATAACAAACAGATTAAATAATTCCGGTATTATTCCACCCAAGAATAACAACCGAGAAGTGCGTACTTTAAACTTGTAACACAAAAAGTACGAAAAACTACACATGCAAAACAATCTGGCAACAGAAATGAACCGACCGGTACCCTACGAAAATGATGACCGTCAAAATAAAGGGCCGGACGTTGTTCCTCATGTCCCGCAAATAAAACCAAAACGGCATAAATAGACACGTGAGGAATACATTTCGATCCTACATGCTTATTTTACAGCAGTGCTCTACCCCAAGAACGAAAACGCAACAACACATACACATAAAATATGGAAGAAAGATAATGTAATTAAAGACCTCGATAAAACAATGAACCTAATAAACTAGCTAACATAGGAAGATATATTCTCTAAGCAAAAGAAATATCAGAAATAGAAATAGAACAGTTAAAAGGAAAAATACATCAGGAAAATCTAGATAGTAGCCACACAACAATGCCAAATAATAGTAAAACACGAAGACAAACGTAACATTTCCGCCAAAAACGAAGTAAACAAAAAACAACAAAGCCAGACCGTAGAGATGTATAATAATGTACAAAAAGCACCAAACCAGAACACCACAGACAAACATATGAATGAAAAGGAAGGCAAAACAAATCTAAAACCTGGGAATAACGTAACGAAGGGAAACCTAATAATTACGATACTATGAAAATGAGAATAATCAAAGAACTGAAAACCACAGATCTTAGATTGGACCACAGATTATATCTCCCAAAAATCAAAATAGACAATAAAACAACATCAATAATAAATAGCATAAACGTGGCCGTCACGGAACTAACAACCACAGAAACAACAGGCAATATCACTGAGGTAAATGACATAATATATGCGGCAGCCACTGCAGCCACAAAAGAAGCAGGATACTCCCTTAAACCCATCCGAACAGGAGTTCTACCACCCACATTAGTAGACAATAAACACAACTAAGTAACAAGAAGAAAGCAAAAATACTGTACAAATACATTACAGAAAAAGATTTACCTGGGGCAAAAGAAAAGCTAAAGCAAGATATCCTTGCAAAAGCACAAAGGATCCGTCGGTATGAGAAACGCCTACGTTTCTTTGAACAAAACAAACAGTTGAAATCCAACCCCCAAAAATTCTACCAAGAACTGGGTAAAAATAAAATAGACATTACTGCAGCACCAACAGCAGAAGAAGTGGAAGAATGTTGGAAAAATTTCTGCAATGTTGTGCATAAATTGTCATGTAAATGAGACGCATCTTTGCCTCCACTGATTCACTTGTAAAGTTTTGAGTAAAATTATTTCGTTGCAGACCTCCTTTGAGTCTTTTTATTATCACTCCGACACACATAGTCCCCAGTTGATAACATTGATTTCAAGGCCTTCCCAGATGAGGGACTGGTTGTTCTAAGACATTTATCGATTATACATTTTTTTCAGCACAGTTACCTATCGGTATAGTGGTCATTTGCAAACTCCAGAGGCGACACTTTCATTTCCCTTTACTCCAAGCGTCACACGTTATTTCAATTGGGTCATGCTCTTCCAATTGCTATAGATCCGTAATGCATCTGAAAGCTGTGCCTGTCACCTGTATGGTGAGGAATCCTACATTGGGGAGTAGTAACAACTAGGCTAGGGTAGCTGACTGATTATCATGAGCTGACTGATTATCATTCGTTTTTTGCTTTCCTTACATATATTTCCTAGTTCAAAGAAATTCAGACAATACATATTACACACAAGTTAAATAGATTCCCAACAATTCATCTTCTCTGGTTGATATTAATACCCCCCCCCCCAATAGGGGCCTTAACTCCCACAATTTTCAGCTCCATGAGCTCCATTTTTCAGGAGCAAAATCCTTTTAGGATCCATTTAGTGTCTTAGGCCAAAAATATTTTTAACTTCTTGCATAGTTCGAGCCCACAGTAATATCATATCCCCTCCACTATTTCAGTATTACGTGTCAAAATTGAAACAATAACATCACTCTACTCTAATGTCAGATATTTTCACTTTAACACTGAAACTATTCCACTATTTCAGTATTACCTGCCAAAAGTGAAACAGTAACATGTCGCTACTGTAATTTCAAATACTTTCACTTTAATACTTTCAATTTCATACAGAAACTATTAAAGTGAGACTATACTCTCACATATATACAAGCATACTATAAGACCCAAGTTAAAAACATTCCCAACAGTTCAACTTCTATGGTTGACATTAAAACACCCACCCCCAATAGGGGCCTTCATTCCTACATTTTAGAGCTCCAATTTTCAGGAGCAAAATCCTTTTTACAGGTTCCAGAAGACTGAAATTTTGGAATATGCGCATAAAGATCAATAGTATGGGATACATGTCTCATGATCAGAATTTTTTTAGGGTGTGTAAAGAGGGAAAGAACACACATCTGCAATTTTCATGGAATTCGAATCATATGTATTCCAGTTCTTTACAGAATATATAACAGAAAAGTCTCATTCTTCAATTGCATGTAACATGGGCAACGTCGGGTATCTCTGCTTGTCTGTCATACCGGCCATGACGAAGGGAAATAGCCCTGAAACTCGAGTCGCCTTTATATATATATATTTATATTTATATATTTATATATTTGATCCTTTATATTGAACACTCAATATTTCATCTACATTCAATACTTTCTTTCAGGGTGCCATCCATTTTTATGTTATTTTATTTTATATTGTATATTGTATATCATATTATATATTGCATATTCCATATTCTATACCCCACATTAGTTCTGCAGGAATATAAATAAA
>NC_068996.1:2035963-2036230 GCF_001194135.2 Octopus bimaculoides | reverse complement strand
ATACATATATATATAATTATTCGTTTATAGTTATATAAGGGCATTACTACAGAATAATGCCACACAACAGACTTCACACATGCATATATATATACTCTTTTACTTGTCTCAGTTATTTGACTGCGGCTATACTGGAGCATCACCTTTAGTCAAGCAAATCAACCCCAGGATTTATTCTTTGTAAGCCTAGTACTTATTCTATCGGTCTATTTTGACGAACCGTTTAGTTTCGGGGACGTAAACGCGATGTTGGGGGACAAATACAGA
>NC_068996.1:2033158-2035772 GCF_001194135.2 Octopus bimaculoides | reverse complement strand
AGAGAGAGAGAGAGAGAGAGAGAGAGAGAGAGAGAGAGAGAGAGAGAGAGAAGGAGGTGAATTTGGAGGCAAAAAGAATTGTTAACAATATTAAAGTTAGAGACAGAACAGAATACCTCCCTCCACGCCAAACCTTTATTTCTCTGAAAGACCACAAAGCTAATTTCCCTAAATGTAGAGTAATTTTCCAAAATAAAAGTGAAATAAGCATTATTCGTATTTTAAGCAAGTAATATGGTGAGTGTGCTTGTATTTATGTGTGTGTTTATGTAGATATGCTTGTCGTTTTATATGTGTGCGTCCGCAAGCTGAACGAACTAATATTCGAAAGACACTTTTTACGAAAGTCAACTTCCAAATCATCTTACTCCATATATCTATCTATTTTCGCTTTCTGTTTCTAATTTTCTGTTTCTTTTATATATTTTTCTTCTTTTCCTTTTTCTTTTCCTCTCACCACTTGTTATTCCCTGGTCTTCCTTTCGTTTTCTTTCTCTCGCCTGTAACAACTAAGTTGTATACGCATACACCAGGAGGTATTATGCGCGTACATACATATATATGCATTTGTATATATTTATGTTTTGCCTATATTTGTTTGTATACGCATGTAGCCATGTGCCAACGCCTGTATGTTTGGTGTATATATAGGGTATCTGATATGTGTATGTATTGCTAAATGTTTATGTATTTTAGCGTAAAAGTTTTTTTAAACGGTTATATCTTTTAATTTATTTAAATTTATTATTATTATTTTTTACCACTAATTATTTACCCTGAGTATTCAGGTCTTTTTCCTTCTTTATAAGCTATTTTTGATTTAAGGTTTTCATCGATTTTTATAATAATATGGTTTTAAACCACAATTTTCATTTCATGCAACCGGTTATTGAAAAGAGCGTTAGTTGAGAGGACCAATGAAACAAAACCATTTGCAAATGTGTATCTATCAAAGTAATTGTATATTTATGCATATAAGCTTATTTTGTTCCATTCTCAACCAAAACTGTCCGACGAACGGGAATGTGATACTCTGAGTAACTGTTTTAGGATATTTTTGCTACTTTTACTCTAACTCGAGTACTATTTTTCCAACTCGTATATATGTACTTACTCTAGTATACACACACACACGCGCACACACACACGCACAAACACACGTACACACATACGCACGCACACACACGCACACACACGCACACACACACACACACATACATACATAAACACATATACATGCACACTAGCTGTGTATTCTGCCGAATTTTTACAATTGAGTGTCTTGGCGAAATAGCACACCCACTTAAATTGGATTATATATGTTATGACAATGTTATCCCATTACACCCTTCCAAATGAAAGCGGGGAAACGTTTCATAAAAACAATTCTTAAAATTTTGTGAATACCTTCGCCCTGCTCCCGTCGTAATTTCGTAATAATAATAATAATAATAATAACAATAATAAATGCCCTGATGCTGTACGAGGCAGTGGCTCTCATGGCTTCTGATCTTAATTGATTGGAAGTGTTATCATGTACATTGTTTTGTCTTGGTATCATGACTTGGTATCATGACTACCCGTCTGATAAGGGTACACCAGGAACATGCATCACAACCATATGTGCGCGACATGGTGATCTCATATCAAGATAAACAGCGCATGACCTCACAGGTGGGACCAAGTTAGAATTTTTTTCAGGTCGAGTAGCCCTTCCTGCTCAAAAGGTCCTTCAATAAGGTTTGTTTAAGGATGTTGAGCAAAATACCCATGTTTCCAAAGGTGAATTATTCAAACTCCAAAGAATTCCTCTCAACACATGGCTATGATGCTCCACCACTACTTCTGCTCATGATCAGAGATGCACATATCGTCAGCCACCAAGGAACATGCTCAACTGGTTAAGGTCAAACAACTGACAAGCAAATCTGTGGTATTAAGCAGAATATTTGCTGTAGCCCATCTTTTATACCAAGACAAAACAATGTACATGATAACACTTCCAATCAATTAAGATCAGAAGCCATGAGAGCCACTGCCTCGTACAGCATCAGGGCATTTATTGTTGTTATTATTATTATTATTATTATTATTATTATTATTATTATTATTATTATTATTATTATTATTATTATTATTAATACGAAACATTGTTTTTCTCAAGGATTCTCGGTTTCAGAGCCTTCTGGGGTTAAACACACATGCATATCAACATACTCTTTCGTTTATATAGTACGTGTGTGTGTGCATATCTGTGCGTGTGTGTGTGTGTGTGTGTGTGTGTGTGCGTGTGTGTGTACGTGTGTACATATATGAGTCGGACCGGATGCCCTGTCTATACGATTCTTTGTATTCTGAGATCAAATTATGTTATGGCTCATCAGTGTTATTGACACTCCTTGACATCCAGGCTAATACCACTGTCTGGCACCACGGGAACCATAGGGGAGCCCTGTTTCGAGTTTAAAGATACTTCTCTATATCCATCCCCTCCTACTAGTCTCGGAGGTCTTGTAACGGGTCATGGCGTCTGCCTGCTCGTCTGACAAAAAATGATATACATATACATATATACATACATACATATATATATATATATATATATATATATATA
>NC_068996.1:2028194-2030694 GCF_001194135.2 Octopus bimaculoides | reverse complement strand
TCCATAGAGTGAAATTTTAAAATAATATGTACGGAAAACAGAATTCAAATGAAATATTTAGTTTTTACTTGTTTTTCCTGTTTGTTTGTTTTGTTGTTTCTTTCATATATATCACAATGATTCAATTAATATTGCATATTAATTGCATCGCTGATGTTTTAAAAGTAAATTGACATAATTTAGAATGAGTTATTTAAAACAAAAAAATCAGAACTCCCCCCCACCCCGGAATATATTCAGTATTATTAATAACTATTAGATGATTCAATAGAATGAAGTAATGTGAATTCACAGTGATTTAATATAACTGTAATGCCATACATTCAAGTGAAAGTTATGAAAGGTCGGCTTAACCTTTTATAATTATAGGGACAGAAAATTGAATGTAATACTTACTGTGCTGCTGGTGTATGTAAGAATGTATGTATGGTACACAGCCACACACCCAAACCAGCACGCATATACAAACATATATATATATATATATATATATATATATATATAAATGTATATGTGTGTGTGTGTGTGTGTGTGTGTGTGTGTGTGTGTGTGCGTGTGTGGTGAAGACGCGTGGTTTTGTAATTAGTGTATTCGGCATACGATCTTAAAGCCGTGAGTTCGATTCCCAGCGGTGTATTGTGTCCTTGAGCAAGACGCTTCATTCCATGTTGCTCGAGTCCACACTCAGCAGGCAAAAATGAGTAGTACTTATATTTCAAAGAGCCATCATTGTTACATTCTGCATCACGCTAAATCTCCCTGAGAACTACGTTCATGCCTGTCAAGTGCTCAGCTTCTTGCACGTTAATATATGCATAATTAGTTGTTGCTCTTTGTTTTTGCTGTTTCTGAATTAATAGTTATTGTTGTTTCACTCTAGGTCAATCGTAATCTTCCATATCGACAATCAGAGTCATTCTACCCACCGTAAGCGATGTGTTTCAGATATAAGTGTACCTGAGAGTTCATTATATAATGTATTCTGTTTTTTTGATTAAGGGAAAAAAGAATGTCTTGTGATTCTGCTATTTATAGCAGACCGAACGATTGTATAGGGTCTCTCTTGCTGGAAATCTCATAGGCTCCTCATGAGTCGATAGCACTATGATATTTCACAGATTATGATGGTACTGTTACAGAGAAACAGGCTTCCAGAATCGTAAAAAGAAAAGAAGAAAAAAGGGCAAAACATTTGCACTCATGTCTCTGTCAGTGTTTAAGTTAAACATCCGAATTAATCTGTGCATTCTTGTCCATTTTACATGACAAAAATTAGTTACACCGTACCACAGCAAATGAAGACCTCCTAAAATTAACTAATATTACGGTTCTGATTATAATGGCTATATAGTCAGTATATTGTTTCTCTTATGTCTCAAACAGAAATTGTGTATTTAGTGACAGGGTGGGATTCTTTTACTGTCGTTTTTATTAGATGCAGTTCTTACAACTAATAACCAACTGCAATAGATAGCTGAAAAGAATTTCTTTCCTTTTTATTTAGTAAATATTTATATTCTGAGCGGAGTTTTACTAATTTATTTTAAAATGCCACACCAAAGCTATCACCTTTACCAAGGGAAAGATCTCTATGTGGTATCGCAATCTGTAATAAATAAAAGCTAGATTCCTTCAAATCGCATCTTACTGTCTCGAAAGAAGAACACATTCCATAATGTAGTCCTAATATAATAAAGACGAAAAGGTAACGTTTGTGATACCTTTCATCCTACATCCGCTCAGGCAAGTTCAGCCTACGACGGAGCCACAACAGCAGCAGGAAAGACAACAAATTCAAGTATATTAATGATAATTAATTTGCAGCCAGTTCTTTCAGAGATGTAAAAACAGAATTTGAAATGGCAAAAGCAGTCTGGCAAAACTAAATTACAGCTCTGAACTCATTACTAATTGCGCTGAAAAGATTTTCAATGGTTATGGTCATCAAGGCTTTCTCAAGGACAACAATTATTAAATAAGAAATTGCAGTTGTTTAGCTCAAAGTTAGCCTTGATCAAACAGGCGTGTGATCAAAAGCATTCCAACCATGAACGCACGAGTTATTATTCTTTGTTTGCCTAGGACTACATTAACTATTTTTCTAGCAGGTCAAGTGATAAAGCAGAGGGTAGCCACATGTTAACTTTAAAGAAATAAAAGAAAAATGAAAAGCCAGTGATTCTTAAAATTTGAAACCGGGTGGCAAAATTTGCTAGCCCAGGAAAATATGCTCTTTACGACGGTCACTACTTAATTTGAACCTAATAGCTTATGCTACAATACTCTTTAATTTTTAATTTTTAATTTTTTTTACCATATTTGTATTTTAAAATTCACCGTTTCATAAAGCACTTCGAATATGTAAGGCTACGTGTGTTAGTGTGTGTCTCTACGTGGGAACAAGTATGTGTAGCAGTGTGTGTATGTATTGTTGTGTGTTAGTGTGTGTGTGTGTGTGTGTGTGTGTGTGTGTGTGTGTGTGTGTGTGTGTGTGTGTGTG
>NC_068996.1:2026716-2027757 GCF_001194135.2 Octopus bimaculoides | reverse complement strand
AGAGAGAGAGAGAGAGAGAGAGAGAGAGAGAGAGAGAGAGAGAGAGAGAGAATGATCAAAATGTAAAGGTAGGGAGAAAGATTGTGAAACGGAGCATTAAAAGACTAGGGTGGGAATCAAAATGAGTCAGAGTTTCAAGATAGGGACGCAGAAAATCCTGATTTATATTTGTAATAGAGATGAAAATGACTATAAAGAAAAACAGAGAGAGAAATGAGTGAGAGTGAATAAAAGAAAGAGTATGATTATGCAAGAGAGAGTAGAGAAGAAGAGAGAAGACAGAAAAAGAAACTGGGTTTGGGAGAAGTAAGTGATAATGAGAGAAAGAAGGAGGTAACTAATAGGTTGTTAGACTGGCAGGAAGGGAGAGGATTACGAAGAGAACGATATGATTATGTGAAACTTAATGAGACAAGTTATGCAGAAACTAAGGGGAGATGGGAAGAGACGGGAAAATGAAGAGGAGGGGAATGGGAGATAGAAATGAAAAGATTCTGTTAGTGTGTAAGTGCAAGGCTGAAAAGGAACAGTGAGAAAGAGAACGAACGTTGTGGGACAATGAGAATAATTTACATATAGGTGATTAATATATTAAAATCTATAAGACTGATAGAAATATAAAGTCATGACTAAAATAATTCGTCATAAAACTCACCATATGACACAGCACTTAGGAATACCCAATATACACACATATATATCTCACTTCAGCATCTATAATAGCTATAGAAGTGACGAGGATATGACTAGCCCATCGAGAAGTAGCAACTAAATTTTCCTCATGTCACATCTTGCAGTCTTATAAGAAGTTCACGTTTAATAATGCCATTACGAGTTTCTAGCGCATTGGAACAAGTCATGATGGTCAACGATGATATGCCTTTGGTCATAGGCCCGTGTCGTTCGGAAGTTAACAAAGAATAGCATTGACGCAATGATCCTAATATGAAAGGTATTTGTGTGTGTATGTGTGTGTGCATGCACATATGAGTGTGTATATATATATATATATATATATATATATATATATATATATATATA
>NC_068996.1:2020347-2026321 GCF_001194135.2 Octopus bimaculoides | reverse complement strand
TATATATATATATATATATGCATCGGTATGTATATTTATAATATACACATACATTGTATACACATGTGTGTGCGAGTGCGTGTGTGCATGTACATCTGTGTGTACGTATGTGTGTGTGCATGTGCATCTGTGTATGCGTATGTGTGTGTGCATGTGCGCGCGCGCGTGTATATGTGTGTGTGTGCATGTATGTAATGTCCAGATCTGCACACCTCCGCGACATATACCCAATATGCTTCCACTGCTTCTAACACACGTGTCGCAAGCGTATAATTTTATGGGCGATTTTAAAAATGCACTCGAGTTATTTGAGCTGTTTAACATTATCAGAGGTTAGCAATCCCAATGCGGTCATCGTTAACTTAGACCAGTTCATTTAGACATCGTGGATCATTCAAATTTGTAGCCACTTAAGGGCTAATCGGAGCTCACGTTGTGCATGCTTTCACAGTGAAATGATACTATTTCAAAAATTCTATATTCCGTGTCGCTTTCATTTTTAATATAGGTTTATCATCATTAATGCACATGTGGAACGGCTGGTTTTTGACCTCAGTTAAAATATACTGCAGTAAGTATGTATGTATGTATGTATGTATGTATGTATGTAGGTACGTATGTATGTATCCATGTGTGCGTGTGTGTGTATGTATACATGTATGTATGTATGCATGAATGTATGTATGTGTGTATGCATGTATGTGTGCATATATGTATGTATGTATGTATGTATGTATGTATGTATGTATGTGCGTATGTATGTGCGTATGTATATGTGAGTGCAACCATATGTGTATGTGCGTGCGTGTGTGTAACAATAGGTAAATAGATGGAGAGTAAACGTCAGAAACATATATGTATACAAAGACACGCACACACACACACACACACAAACACGCGCGCGCACACCTTTTTTGGGAACAGTGGCTCTCGAAGTATACCTGAATCTATAAAGCATGTAAATATTGCGAAAAATAATGTTTATAAAATAGACAGAAAAACTCAACAGATTTGTTTCGTCCAATGGTTAGAATACCTGTCATGTCTGCATGACATGTGGCTTTGTTTATTGATTTATGTGCTTTACGTATCAATGTATATAAATATGTAAACACACACACACACACACACACACACATATATATATATATATATATATATATATATATATATATATATATATATATATATACATATATATATACATATATACATACATATATATATGTATGCCTATACATATATATGTATATATATAGACATATACATACATATATATATGTATATATATATAGACATACATACACATATAAATATATGTATATGTATATATGTATATAAATATGCATACATATATATATATGTATGTATATATGTATATATATACATACATATATGTGTGTGTGTAATCAAGTAAATAGAGTGATGACCACAATTGAAAATTGTAACTGGCTATGATGAGTACACACACACACATATGATGAGAAATTTGCAGTCGAGTCATTTTAGTCCACTTATCCACATTTGGAACCGTTCTTCAAGACATTGCCATCCAGAACTTTGCTCTGCTTCACTCTGATGTTACTTGTGGGTTGAAGCTAGAATCCCATATCTTAAATTCATTAAAATATACCTGTATGTGCGAAGTTCTAAGAAATCACTAGTCTTTTGTTCCACTTGATATACAAGTATTTTCTTTTTTGTTTTAAAAGCATAGCTTCTCCTTAGCGTTTGGTATTGGTAATATGCTGAGAGCATTTCAATCATTTATATTCATTAAATACATTCTCTGACAATCACCTAAGTCAAGGAAAATCAATATTTGGCACAAATATGAAAGAAAACATCATAATCAGCCACTGTGCAGTAAAATATCAACGGACTTTGATATCTTGCATTTGAGTATAGTCAATGAGGCGCCAATCCGCTGTAGTTGTAAATCATTTTCAGTTTAGTGGGCTGGCGTAACGTGAAATAAAATACCTTCCCTATGCTCTCAACACACTGTCTGTTCCAGAATCAAACTCACAGCTTTACGAGCATGAGTCCAGCAGGTTAACTGTTAGATTAGGTAATTCAGCACAAATGGGAACTTGCCTGTTTAATTGTAGGAGAACGGGCCAATGACATGCATTTGCATGTTGGATTGAAATAGTAAAAATAGTAACCAGATTTCCTCAAATCACATTTTGTTATATTAAACAAAATCCCCAAATTAGATAACATAGTTCCATGGAAAAGGGCATATGATCAAAAGTGGAATGTCTTTTAATCATTAATTTGCTTAATTTGGGTTGCCGCAGAGGTTAAACAACGGTAGCGATTCTGCCAGTGGGAGATATAATGAAGGCATAATATTACGAATAATTTCAAAAGACTGTTATTGCTCAATATTACTTTCGTGTTAGTTATGCTTTCATTCTTATACATCTACAACAGAACTTATTTTGCCTTAGCTAAACCTGCTAACAAACGAGACCAGAGAAGGAATGATATGGCTTTAGACATGTACCATGTAGTTCACTCTGTTGGTCGGGCTGCCTCTGATTCTCTGACTCTCTCTCTCTCTCTCTCTCTCTTTCTCTCTCTCTCTCTCTCTCTTTCTCTCTCAGTCTTTATATATATATATATAAACAGACACTTCTGTATACATACGTATATGCACTCACAGATATATGTTCGTGAGTGTGTGTATACACACTCACATAGATACACGTACATACATACATACATAGACGAATGCGTGCGTAAGCATATCTATATAAATGCATAACAAAACAAATAAATAAAAATGATATTTTTATATGACGCTCGTTCAGTTTTTGGAACAGTATATTCCCATCACCAATGTTTTCTGAATATGTGAGTGAAAAGTATAGAAACCGAGAAAAACACAATCTTGTTTTTAACTCATAATGTCTAAACAAAAATTTTGTTTTTCATAAATGCAAATGCTTGTATTCAAATGTATTACGAGGCCCCATTTTCACTATTTTACATATAAGTAATCACCTTTCATTTATATAACAACTGTCTGCAGGTTATAAGTACACCTTTTGTTTCTGGAATCAATCGAACATCCCTAAAGGAACTGCGTTGCCAATAGAACGGACTACATTACTTCTACAAGAGCTACAACATATCTATCTATTTCTGTTTAACTCGCACTATGTAGACTAATTCAGGCATACGATGGTCACTTTGAAGATTATGGTATTTCCTTATCAATAATGATTACTTTTATTCAGTTACAAAGTACGATTTTTGCGTGGAATGAAGTAGATAAGTTGAGATTCACGTCCTTCTCCAGTGCATTCATAAAGAAAGTAATTAAATGTAAAAACAGATAGCAGTGTCTCCCGTTGAAATTATAGATGTAATCTTTCCTAACCAAAACAGTAAGTGGAAAGAACTTCAGAAATGGAATATGAAGGTAGAAAAAATATCATCGAAAGTACAATGATAGAAGCATTTAGGGAATATATAAAGCAAGAATAACGTTGTTTACTACAGAATGTCTTGAAACCATTAATGGATGGTTGCGTTAAAACTGGAAGAACTTTTCTTGATGTAATGTGTGAAAAGGAAGTCAGCCTAGCGAATCCTCTTAAGTACCAGGCTTAAAAAGCATAAGTACATGGGTCTGTTCGTATAATTTTTTCAAAATCTGGTGCTTATTCTGTCTTTCTCTTTTGCACGAGGACGGAAACACACCAACACCGGCTGTCAATACTGGTGCTGTATAAACACACAGGGACACGCACACACGTATAGACATACATGTACATACACACATAAACGACAGGCTTCCAGAGTTTCTCCTGTCTAACAAATCCTTTCACAAGGTTTTTCGTCGGCCCGAGGCTATAGTAGATGGCACTTGCCCAAGGTGCCATCAAGTGGCACCTTGTAGTAGGGAAGCAAGCTTCTTGACACATAGCCACACGCACACACTCTCACACACAAGCGCGCGCACACACACACGCACGTTCGTGCGTGCGTACGCGTGTGTGTGCGTGTCTGTGTATTTGTATCATACACACCCTCACATAGATACACACAAAATGTGCGATAGCAATCGGCTGCAAGAGGAAAATCAATTACGTAAAGTAAACAATTGAAGCAGCAGTAAGTGAAATGAGTACTGAATAGTGAAGCTAAATAAAACGTGTATTTCACTCACCACCAAACCTGCCAAACAAGTAACTATTCTACGAACAACTCAACCAATCAGATAATTAGCTAGTCACTAGCAGACCAAAAAACTTCATTATCCAACCCTCACCGATTAACTCTACTAGCCAATCATCCAATTACACCAACTTCACGATGCTACGAGAGAATTTTTACAAATGCGGTCATTTGATCTGCTAATATTAGCAACGAAATCTACCTGAAATTAAATCTTACCATTTAAAAAAGAATCGATACCTTGCTTAATATAGTCCTACAGAACTATAAATGAACTATAAAAGGCTTAAACAAGCAAGACCAGGTTAAAAAGGGTTCACATTTTGCCCACGAAAGACATACAAATAAGCTGCAACAACATAATCATCATCACCATAATCTCTAACTTCACTACCACCACTACCACCGCCACCGTCACAATAATCAACAACAACAACACAAATTACCTTTCACTAGTGAACTTGACAAACAAGTCACACCAATATGATATATTACAGTCAGTTCCAATGATCAACCATCAACCCAAGGAAGTAAGCAAACAACTGAATACGCGCCAATGAAGGAGCTAATGTTGCTACTTAACCTGCTTCAAATAGCAGTCAGATCTTCCAGTGGTACTTTGACATCTTTATTGGATTAATATACTAGATCAGTGCACCGCAACCGCTATGTTGCGGCACACTGGTCTGCCACGAGACGATGTTATGTGTGCTGAGGTGTAACCTGAATATAATTTTTTTCTTTATACTCTTAGTTATATCTTTAGTTCAGGTGTGCCGCCGAATTTTGAAAATAATATAGGTGTACCGCAAGTTAAAAAAGGTTGTGGAGCACTGTACTAGTTAACCAAGTTTGAACTATATTGCATCAGAAAAAATTTAAAATATATTCCAAAACCACGGCTGAGATGCTTGTTAAATGATGAAAATTTCAGAGCACGTATTTGGGTAGAGTAACATACTGCTATAACGATCTGCTGTCCCCTCAGTTCATAGGTACAGTAATTGTTATACTCTCACTCAGTCCGCACTAACTGCCTCTGCTACGGCTTCTACCAAATCTAATCATGCAGAAATAAAGTTTGATGTTGATAGGAAAAGAGTAGTTTCAGAATGTCACATTGCAGAACATTCGATTCGCATTTTATAGAACTGTACTGCATGAAATCAAAACAACAATAATACCATATCACCCATGTCAGTGATCAACCAACAAACTTATTTGATAAACAACTAGACGATGAACCAATCAACATATTAATCGATCAACCAAGCAGCCCTCCAATCAGCTATTCAATCAAGTTATTAATCAATCAAGAAATTACTCTGAGAACCAATCAACCAACCAACCAACCAGCCAATCAGCCAACCAGCCAACCAGCCAACCAGCCAACAACCTGACAAAGCAATCAAGCAAGAAATCAGTCTATCTGACCATTTAATCAACCAAAAACCAGCCAGAAATCGGACTGTCTGCCTGTCTGTCTGTCTATCACTGTTAGTCTATCTATCTATCTATCTATCTATCTATCTATCTATCTAAACGGTGAACAGGTGTGGTCGCCGTTTGTGCGGCGCGCTTTTCCGCAGCTCGTCTCCATGACCGAACTGCAGTCGTGGATCAAGAAGAGGCCGAGGAAGGGCGAATGGCACCGCGAGTGTCGCGCTGCTCTTCGGCAACTCCAACAACCTGGGTCAACCTTGAGCGACTGCATCACAACTAACGCATTCTATAGTGGATTAGTGGAGGGAAGGTACGACGACGATCTTGGGGCGAACCTGGG
>NC_068996.1:2016653-2018306 GCF_001194135.2 Octopus bimaculoides | reverse complement strand
TATATATATATATATATATATATGTCTGTCTTTCTATCTGTCTTTCTATCTGTCTATCTATCTACCTGTGTGTCTGTTGTTTTTGTATCTGTATCTTTCGATATATCGATAGCTAACAATGAGAATCAGTTCGTGGTTGTTTGACTTACTAGCATTAACAGCCAAATCTCGATCAAATTACGCCGTTGATGTAGTGGTAAGCAAAAATTGTTAGAAATTTTCGATACAAAAAAAAAAAAGAAAGACAGGATGGCCACAAACATAGCTGGATGACTTTTGATCATAAGTTTCATTGATCAAGGTTGACCTTAGGCTAAAGTAAAGCAAAAGTAGCAGCAGGGAACAACATCAAAAGTAGCAGCAGGCAACAACAACTGGAACAAGAAAACCAAAAAAGACAGGCAAAAAGACACGCAGACAGGCAGAGAGAGAGAGAGAGAGAGAGAGGCAGACAGACAGGCAGACAAACAGACAGATGGGCATACTGGCATGCAAGCATGCAGGCAAATGAACAGGCAATCAGGGAAGCAGGCGAACAGGCAATCAGGCAAGCAGCAAGCCCGCAAACTGTTCATATTTTTCTTCTCCCTTCCGTCTCCGCCCGTCACTGACGCGATCCCTTCGCTAACCACAGAAGCAGTCAGTTTCAATCATATTTTTCTTCCTCGCGTTTGCTAATCTTCTTATCGTTGAATCAGCGGATGATGAGCAGCAAACGAACAAAAGATCTGACTCTTTCATTATCTTCTGGAACCTTATTAGATATTGATTTTTTCGACTATCAATTAATTTTATGGGACAATATGTTATTAGGGCTCTCTTTCTCTCCCTTTCTCTCTTTCTAGATTTCTTTCGATGATTCTTTCTCTATTTCTATATTTCTCTATTTCTTACCCTTACTTCATACAACTCTTTCTTCCTTTCTTTCTTCTTTCTTTCCTTCCTTGCTTTCGTTTCCAGTGACAATTTTTTCTATGTGTCCTTCCTCTTGCCTTAAAAAAACAAAAACAAAACGCAAAAAGAAAAAGCGCTCATATTTTCTCCCTCTCACTTCTCTTGTCTTTATCTCTATTACTCTTTCTTATTTACGCACACTATTATCTCCCGCCCACCTCTCTCTCTCTCTCTCTCTGTCTGTTTTCATTTGGCATCTATTGTAAGTTGTAGCCCGCGTATTTTCGGCCCCCGGAGGGGTTTGGCCATATAATAAAGAAAACTTGGTTAAAATCGCTCTCTTTATATGGTATCAGAAGACATTTAAGTTAACGCAAATTAGCTGGTTTTGAAGAAACATCGACTTACAAAATGTATATTGCTTTACTTCCCTCCTCCTTTTCTCGTTTTATCATTCATTTTGTGCTTCTTGTTTTCCTTTCTCTTATTATTATTATTATTATTATTATTATTATTATTATTATTATTATTATTATTATTATTATTGCTGTTGTCTGTTTTTACTGTCATCATTTTTCTTTGATTTCATTTTGAGGTGTTTTTTTTTTTAGTGCTTTACTTCATTATTATTCGTTTTTTTAAAACATTTATTTAGACTTTTGTTTTGCTTTGGCGTTATAAGAATTGTTTGCGTTTGTATATAAACAGGCAAAAACCGATGAAGGATAGAAAATAAAACAGTGTGGTTGGTTGCCTGGT
>NC_068996.1:2015151-2015917 GCF_001194135.2 Octopus bimaculoides | reverse complement strand
CCTCCTACTACTACTACCACCACCACCTACACTACTACTACCACCACCTACTACTACTACTACTACTACTACTACTACTACTACTACTACTACTACTACTACTACTACTACTACCACCACCACCACCACTGCTACTCTTTCTAGTACTACTACTATATCATAGGTTGCAACGGTTGCTGTTGTGGTTGCTTCGATAGACATTATAATAACAGTATCAACAACAGCAACAACAACAATAATAATTCTAATAATGATAATGATATTTCTACTTGCTAAAAAGGCGTATAATTATGAAGAACCATACATAGATGGGTTGCAGTTTGTGCTAGGGTTTACGTAAAACGGTGAGGAGTAAAGCGAGGATAGAGTGGAGAGAAAGGTATACGTAGTGTAAAAAGTACATAAATATAGGGACGAGGTAGCGCTTCTGAGACAGGAGCGCCTTCAACTGAACGAATCAAGCAAACCCACAGACCCAACGGCACAACTGTTTGCCTAACTGTTGCACCACAGGCCGCAAGCGCATTCCTGGAGCATTTTCTTTCACTCTAATCATTTTCGCTCCCGCTATCTACCTGTTGGTGAATCCATTTCAAGAGGACAGCACTTCCTTCTCCACACGCAATTTTCTGTCTGAGGGGAATTCGAGAAAAATCGATGAAAGAATCAGCCTAACTACCTCTCACTCCCCTTCTCTCTTTTTATCTTTCTCTATATAATTGATACATACACACACACACACATATATATTTATATATATATATAT
>NC_068996.1:2006692-2009708 GCF_001194135.2 Octopus bimaculoides | reverse complement strand
TATATATATATATATACATGTATGTATGCGTATATTTGTACATATATGTGTATTTATTTATTTATTTATTTATGTGTTTCAGCCAAGTGGCTGCGGTCATGCTGGTGCACCACCGTGAAAATTTAAGGTCTCATGAATTTTTAGTGTCTCTTTTCTAAACATTTCATCTAATAAATAAGTGAAAATGGAAAACTTATAACGGTTTACATTAAAGTATATATGTCTGTATAATTTAGATTATATCCGGAATAAATCGTTAAGTTGGTTTTAAAAAACATGTAAATATAAAACACACTATGAAACCTAATAATCTTTTCAACTTAAAAAATAAATTTCTACAGAGGCTAAGATTTCTGATTCACTGTAGCAAAATTTTGGAATAATTTCCCCATAAAAAATTATTCCCCTAGTTTAAGAGGCGAAATATTAAGTACAGCAAATCCGAGTGGTACTGACTAATATCAGAACTACCTGAAAATCGCAGTCTGACCCTAGCTAGTCGTGGGTTCATTTCAGGTCAACCAGATCTAGTGCGACCACAGTTACAGGCAATAACCTTTCAAAGATTTAGGCTCTTTATTGCTCAGTTGTTTGAGCGTTGGGCTTACAATCATGAAGTAGTGAATTCCATTCCCGAACCCGGCTGTGTGTTGTATTCTTGAGCAAGACACTTTATTTCACGTTGTTCCAGTTCAGTCATCTGTAAAAATATGTTGCGACATCACTGGTGCCAATTTGTATCGGTCTTTGGCTTTTCCTTGGATAACATCAGTGGCGTGGAGATAGGTATGCAGGAGAAACTGTCGGTCTTCCATAAATAACCTTGCCCGGACTTGTGCCTCGGAAGATAACTTTCCAGGTGCAATCCTATGGTCATTCATCACTGAAGAGGTCTTTTATTCTAAATTCGGTGAGGTTTGATTTGAGTGGATAACTTGAATTAAATCAAAATGAATTAAATTAAAAATTCTCCATTATCCATCTAAACATTAACAAAAATACACACACATACACACACACACACACAAACACACGCACACAAGCACACACACACTCACACACAAATATACCTGTGCATGTATATAAGTATTCAAAAATAAAAGATATATAAAATAAATTGAACATGTTTTTTATTTACTCATCTAAAAAATTAAAGTCAATAACTTGAAATAGCCTTCCATAAATCTAGTTTTGTTTTCTTCTTTTCTCCGTAAGCCAACAGAAAACTAGACTCCGTACATCAGTAATGTCAATAAATGAGAAAATTTTGAGTGCAATTTAATAAATATTATATAACATTTATAAATTATTTTCAAGGATGTTATGAAAAAAATCTCTTTTTTACATCTTATGTAAGTTAACGTTTCTTTTTAGGCAAACATTTTCGACAAATAATTGGAGAATACATGGCAAGTAAATAACTCTAAATTTTAAAGCGTAAAATATTTCATCTTCGATAGTATAATAGTTTATCATGCTAATTCTTCACAAATAGGAAAATCTGATATTTATTCCATCCATTCTCAAGTTGTCAAACGTTATATAAACATCAAATACCTGCCAACAAAATTAAGAAAACACAAAAAGCCGGACTTATAAACAGAAAGCAAAAAATATTACACCAGGAACCCATGAGATGGTACCCAAAATCAAACTTTTAATACAGACTGATATTACAACGCAGGGAGGCACACACACACACACACACACACACACACACACACACACGCACGCACGCACACACACACACACACACATATAAAATAAATCATCGTGACATCATCTCCAACAAAGTAATACAAATAAAAGCAATGTTCATTTATTATTGGGGAATATCGACAGTAGTACATTATGAGTATTTGTTTCATTGAAACAGCTTTGACTAGATTTGAACTCGGAACGTAAAAAGCAGTAATTAAATATTATAAGACATGTAGAAGAGACGAACAACTCCTATAGTTCTTGCTCATCTAATACATTTAGGAACGCAGGAAATATAAACATTTAAAGACCAACTTAATAACCCAAGATCGGAATTTCTTCTTGAAACCCTGGACAGGAAATATTTAAAGAAAATCCCTTTACATTTCCATGATACAGTCAATCAATTCTGTTAAGTGTCCTATATCAATCATGTTTAGAGTCCCTAGAGACGCTAAAAGTATATTTCTTCTTTACAGCAAGATTACCTTGACGTTAGATTGCGCCGATGCAAAAATTAGCATTGATGAGTTAATATTTCAGCGAGAAGGCAATGTACTATGCCAAGTTGAGAACTATACAAAATAATTTCTTTCTGATAATGGAATCATTCCGATGACATGACCATGTAATTCATTATATTAAAAACCTATACAGAAATTGCGGAATATTTTAAAGGAGAAGAAATTCTAAGAATACGAAAAAGTTATATTTTTCTGACATTAAAAGTTGAACTTATCAATTCTAAGCTATTGTTGAATTGAAGAATTAATAAAAGCAAATGGAGAACTTGACTATGAAATTCTGATTACTTTTATTTGCTTGTTTTGGTGTGGAGGATAAGTTGTAACAATTTTCGACATATAGCTTCGAGTAGATTTATGTATATTTCTCATACAACAACTATTTTCATTAGCTTAATATAACATTAGTTAATTGCTTTCTGAAAACGCTTCAAAGATGG
Source organism: Octopus bimaculoides (assembly GCF_001194135.2). NCBI lineage: Eukaryota > Metazoa > Mollusca > Cephalopoda > Octopoda > Octopodidae > Octopus > Octopus bimaculoides. The sequence goes on along the minus strand of NC_068996.1, from coordinate 2,007,043 downwards.
TATGCATTGTAGAAATAAATATAATATACATACCCATTGTAGAACTTATGGCTTTTGTAAAAGGGCTAAAACATTTATAAGACCATGTATGCAAGTGTGTTTACTTATATACATGCGTGCATGTAGACGTGAACGTGTGCTTAGTGCGTGCGATGTGCAAGACTGCATTGGCACATGTTTATTCGTCTATCATATTCAGTCGTACATGAATATTTGCATATACAAACTTAGAAACAAAACACATGCCCACCTACACACACATAATATATATATGTGTGTGTGTGTGTGTGTGTGTGTGTGTGTGTGTGTGTGTGTGTGTGTGTATATATATGCATATATAAATATATATAT
>NC_068996.1:2004023-2004559 GCF_001194135.2 Octopus bimaculoides | reverse complement strand
AATAATAATAATAATAATAATAATAATAATAATAATAATAATAATAATAATAATAATAATAATAATAATAATAATAATAATAATAATAATAAACGAAAATACAAAATTTACCACTTTTATAAAAGATGATAAATTCTACCACATATGTCGATGGAAGTTATGTAAGAAGAGCTTCTAGGTAAATAATATTCTTTATTTTCTGGTTTTAAGCATAGCCAAATATGTCTTGCAAACTACCAACCCTGGAGCAACCAACAAAGTTGACCATGAGAAAAGCAAGGCTCAATTAAGAGCAAGCCAGTAGATTTCAAAATCTAACACTGAGCTTTATTAATAGAATTAATGGACATTGCAAAGCAAATTGCACTGGGAATTGTGTTCGTTTGAAATAAAAGGACATGTATGTTGGCTTGACTGGAATTCTTGGAACGAAAACCTCTTCTATTTATCTCTCTGTTCTATTGTATTTATCTATCTGTTTAGTTACATATCCATTTACCTATATATATATACATACATATATATATATATATATA
>NC_068996.1:2002103-2003670 GCF_001194135.2 Octopus bimaculoides | reverse complement strand
CACTCGAGCAAGAGAAATAATATTCTTAAGATTATAAACCTGGAAAATTACAGGACAAGTTATTACACTTGGAAAAGTTCAGGACAAGTTATGTCATCTGATAAAGTGCAGAACACGAAACTTTTTACTTAAAATATTGTAGCTAAGGTTGAAATTTTCAGATAAAATTTTTAGATTTAGTAAGTATTAGCTTTTATTAAAACTAAAAATTTTATTACAAGTAATTACTTTTTCTTGTTATTACTTCTTACTTAAAAATAAAAAATAACTCAAAATATTTTGCACTTTAAAATAATTCATTTTTTAATTATTAATTAATAATTAGAAATCTGAAAATAGGTTATAAAAATAATAGTAGTATACAATTAGTACAATAAATATAAGAATACAAAAATTAGTTAAATATTATAGTAAAATCTACCTATAACAAAAAATTCATAGTAAAATTTGCTTGGGTTATTGTTTAAGTTATTGCCAAATCTTCACATTGTTAGTCTTGACCCAAGCCTAATTTTTACATAATGAATTTGAGTACCATGTACAATATTTTACCTTGCATAAAACTTTAGCTATGTTGGTACTTCTGGCTCTCATTTTCTAAGTATTCTAGTGTATGAATATTTTAACAAAATAATGGTACCTTTCTTAATTATAATCTTACTTTGTAAATTAAAATCAAATAACTTTTAATATTAAAATTTTATCGTTAGCTGCAATATTTTAAATAAAATGTTTCTTATTATGTACTTTGCCAGATGTATTAAGTTGCCCTGAACATTTTCAAGTGTAAAAACTTGTCCTGTAACTTTCCAAGTTTATAATCTTAAGAATATTATTTCTATTTTTCTCATTTTCCCATGTAATCCATGTTTTTTTTTCAGGCTATGCTACTATGTTAATTAATAATATCAAATGTGTCAATTAGCGGTGTCGCTGATCATCTTTTCTTACCTCAAAGACACCGGTGACATATTAAAAGTCCCATAAAAGTCTCATAAAAAAGTATAGAACTATATTATCACCCCCAAATTTGAGAAACAAAAATTCATAACTTTTTCTTTTTAAACTTCATTGCATGAGATTTATACCATGAAATTCATCGAATTGAGCTCTTAATCAAAATATAGTTTGTTTTTAAAATAAAATAAAAAATTAATTATATTTAAATCCAATTTTTGCCTTAGTTATATCTTTTTTCATATTTTACTTCACAACTTTTTGGATAACTATGAAATTCTTCATGCTTTCTATCGTTGAAGTTAAGAGAAATATGTTTTGCTTTTAAAATAAAAAAGTTATTTAGATCTAGACTTGAATGGTGGCGTTACTTACTCTCCTATAACGTTGCAAGAAATGCTGATATAAACTCTTTTCTACTGGATCAAATCACAATATGTTATGTCAAAATGTAGCTAGGGGCCGGTCCTCCTCAAAACTGTTAACAGTGTTCAATTTGGCTAAGGTCTAATTAAGTTGCAAGTTCTGAAAAGTGCTGCGTGTGAGTAAATTGCAGTCTTAAGAATATTATTCAACTACTACCGTAGTTGAGTTATATATATATATATAT
>NC_068996.1:1995255-1999164 GCF_001194135.2 Octopus bimaculoides | reverse complement strand
ATGGATCTACGCAGGATTGCACCTAAAGACTTACGCTCATGGATCTACGCAGGATTGCACCTAAAGACTTACGCTCATGGATCTACGCAGGATTGCACCTAAAGACTTACGCTCATGGATCTACGCAGGATTGCACCTAAAGACTTACGCTGATGGATCCACGCAGGATTGCACTTAAAGACTTATGCTGATGGATCCACGCAGGATTGCACCTAAGGAGTCATGCTCTGGTTTCAATAACTCCGGAAAGTTCAACTACGAACTTTTTATTTTTATTTTTTTTTCTTCTTTCATTCCATCTCCTTATTCTTTTACTCCCTTCCTCTATGTTGTCATCTTATTGACATTTTCCATATTTTTGTCCCCATTTGTCTTTGATGACGGAATATCCCATTTACGAGGATATCCCAGAAACAGCTGTAAGATTTTGAATTTCTTCGTGTAATAAAATTGTACATGACTTGAGATGTTTGCCTTGCCTTAATGTTTGACGTTCTGTTTAACAATTATGTATCCGCTGCATCGGAAATCTGCAATGGCTCTATAGCTATCACCTCGGCTATAATCTTGCAGCCCCAGTAATTCGTTACAGCACTTACCTAGCTTACCTATTCATTTACATTACCTGTAAACTAAATCCCCAAACTTCGTGTGTGTGTGTGTGTGTGTGTGTGCGTGTGTGTGTCTGTGTGTGTGTGGGGGTCTATGTAACATCATATTAACAACTTCTCCTTTGTATATATATAGACTTTGGGTATTGGGTATGACTACCTTCTACGTATATTTCCTATTTAGTACTGGGGATGTTTCATTTGCTAGGACGTACTCCTGTATTTGTCTGAGTGTTGGGTCCTTTGGGTGCTTAGATAAAATTCGGATACCAAGTTGACCCAGTATGCCTTCATGTTGGTCCTTGGCATGTTGGTAGAGTATAGGGGACTGTTTTTGTCGTCATATTATCTCAAATGTTCATTTAATCTCTCGCAGTGCTTCTAGATGTCTCACCTAGGTATATCATATTCTTGTCGTTACAAGCATCCGCTATGCACTTGATGATGTAGACTACATGCCTAGTTCTGCAGTAAATGCCTGGATTAATCTTATATACCATGCAGTTATCTCTGGTGCTTGTTGTATTCTCAAAAGGGTACGTCCTACATAGTTGTGGTATGATGGAGTTCCCTGGTTTTTCCACGGTCTTAATGTTGAGTTTGGCCTCCTTCAGAGCTTTTCTAAATCTTCGGGCTAGTTCGCCAAAGATAGAGTTCGGGTATACAAGGGAGCTAGAAAGAAGTTTGATAGCATTATATGTAATGAAACCTGTGGTACCTGCCCTAGATATAGAAGTAAAGAATGGAATAGGATACAGAGAGTTTGTGACAAAGCAAAGAGGGTGAACACGTGGTATAAGATCGACAAATATTTAGGAGTGATATTTGTAGAGGCAACAGCCCAAGAGAACTAGACCGATACATGCATACACATATAAATACACATATACATACATATATGTATACACACGAACACTGACGCACACACATGCGCACAAACAAACAAACAAAAAGTGTTTTAAGTAATAAGGCACTAAAATAGAATGACTCTCACCAGACACAATAAAATGTTTCAACACACGAATTCACATAAAGAATCTTTCAAACTAAATGACTAAATACAAAAACGAAATATGTATGCATGTGTGTGTGCGCGCGCACACGCGCGTGTATGTGTGTGTGTGTGTGTGTGTGTGTATGCAGATACAAGAAAAATACAAAGAGCAGAGATATGAACACATATAGAGCATCTATGCACTCTTAGGGTGCATAGGAGATTCAAGTACAATATTGTTGAATTTTCAGAAACATAGATTCTAGAAGGTATTTCATGTCCTATCAACTATTAACCGACGTGGGTAGTTTAGTTTAGGCTTCGACAATTCTGAGCGTGGAAAATTGTTTCTGATTTTATAAGCTATTGCTGAAAAGGTAGTGAACGAAGTTGAAGGTTTGTAGCGAGTCAGGTGTTAGATGTCGAAGGTTTTAATGCATCGATGTTGATAGGTATGAGATATGCAAAACATTATGGAAAGCAGGAGTCTGAATAAGATAACAGAATTGCAAATGGTGGTACAGCAATGAGGCAGCTTCAGCATTCGATCCTCAGATTCTTAAAAAAGTTAAATATGCTATCTTCAATTTTTTTTTCTTTTTCTTTTTTTGTTTTTTGACTATCCTTACATGCGGTTTTGAATTTTGGGTAATGATCGAAAGCGGATGATCACGAATATAAGCAACCAAAACGAGGTTCTTCCGAGGGATTTCTGAAATAACGTTACTAGACAGAGTGTATAGCTCCGAGATCAGTGAGTCTCATCATGTTGAACTGCTACATCTCCGCATTAATAAGTGATGGTTCCGGTACTACGGACATTTGATTAGAGTGTCGCAAGAAAGTATCCTTCAAGCTTACGACAATCGGTAGGACTTTTAAGGACAGACTAAGAACGAGATGACTGGATAATATCCATAGTCACAGTTGGTCGCGTTTTAGAATCAAGTCGGAAAATGTAATATCGGTTACTTCTGATAGAAACCTACGGAGATTCTGCGTGAGGAATCTACATCCACGATCCTCCACACTCTCTCAATGTGTTTGTTATGTATGGGCTACTGCCTGCTGAGATGTAGTCAGAGATTGCATTATGGGAAATAGCAATTGCCCACACACAAGCAAATCTTTCATCTACACGCCAGAAACATATCCGATGGAGTGCGGTGTTAGGACAGAAATAGTTTGGAATCAGAAGCGAAATGGGAGTTCAGAAGAGTAAACTAAGATCAAAGATAAATACTGTAATGCTTTTGCGACTTTCGCCTAACGACAACATTGCACCAGTACTCTTTTTAAGGAACAGTGATTGGGTAGAGCTATACCTGCCAATAATCAAGCAAACGGTCTGCACTATGGGTATATACATACATACACGTATATACATACATACACGTATATACATACATCCAAATCTACATATATACTCACATATTGATTTACACATACAAAAATCGTTATATGTATACATACACATGTGCATATACAGATACACAAATGTATACATACACACATACATACGCAAATATATATATATATATATATATATATATATATATATATATATATATATATATATATATATATATATATGTGTGTGTGTGTGTGTGTGTGTGTGTATGTGTGTATGCATGTCTGTACGTGTAAAAATTTATTTGACTGTGGATGGGTGTGTTTGTGTGTTTGCCTGTGTGTGTCTTTGTGTATATATGTCCATCCATAAAATAGATGTACTCACAAATAAAAGTATATGTCTGTGTATGTATATATATATATATATATATATACATATATATATATGTGTGTGTGTGTGTGTGTGTGTGTGTGTGTGTATGCGTGCGTGTGTGTGTGCATATGTTTGGATATATGCATGCATGTGTGTATGTATATTTGTATGCATATATGTATGTGTGTGAGTAATTATGTTTGTATGTATGCATGTATTATCTTGATACATCAATGCACAATTCATTTGGAGATTCGGCAAGTTGCCAAACAAGTTTGAACAACTAGCAAATTGGCAAAGAAGGAAAGGAGAATTATTAAATTGGTTGCGACAGTGTAGAGTAGCAGCAACTTGGCAAAGATTATCGAAGTAATTGGCAAGTCAGAGAGATGTGTATGTATTGCGTAGTAAACCAAATATGGCATGCAGCTTCATCGTATAGTAATCTTCTATCTTTCTGAACTCTGTAGTCACTAGCTAGTTTGTGCGTCTGTCTATATCTTTCCTATCTATCTATCTATCTATCTATCTATTAACCTAGATATGTATACATACATACTTATAAATGCATATATATA
>NC_068996.1:1990447-1994226 GCF_001194135.2 Octopus bimaculoides | reverse complement strand
ATATATATATATATATGTGTGTGCGTGTGTGTGTGTGTGTGTGTATGTGTGTGTGTGTGAGTATTTGGGTACATGACGTTATCAACTGTGTACAGAAAATGAAATACGAAAACAAACGAGTTAAAGTTAAATATGCACACAACGAGTGAAAAATATGGAAGACAGGACAAGTAAACACAAAGAGAACGACCCTTTATCAGTTGTCGGATGTATATCAACTCCTCATTTCTAGCGTTCAACGACAATATGAGTTTTCGAAAACAGTTGCTCCTACAAATTCCAAAACTAAATTTTGGATTTATGGCGGGTGAAAATTGGTAACAAAAACAGGACAGTGGAGAGATACAAGGAAACCAAACGAGAACAAACATAGAGGATCGTTAGACCAGAAGGAGAGGAAAATAAAGAAAACAGTACAGAGTAGAGTCGCATCAAAAGGTAAAACTTACTTGGAATTGGATACGCGGTGTTCAATTAAATAATAATATAAATAATATATATATATACATATATCGAGAGAAAGAGAGATAGAGAGAGGGAGCAAGAGAAAGAGAGAGAGAATGTTATTTTTTATGGATTCTCAATCCGGGCAAAATACTTTGTACGGTCTCTATTATTACACCAGGCTAACAACATTGTCTAAATTAACAAGAGTCCATGCATATTTCATGACCATTCTGTATTGTAAATCCGTGGTTGTGTTCCATTTATACTGCTTTTACACAGTGTGATATACAAGACAAAGTATAAATAATGGTCAATACATATTTTATATGCATTGCTGTTAAATTTGGCTTACGGCTGTTTCCAGTAGTTCTTGTAGCTTCGTTATTGATAGGTTTACTGAAGTGGTTCATTGATAGGTTGAGAATAATTGAAAGACCTAAAAAATTAATGTTACTTTTGTTACTGACATTTCTGGTTATAACAAGGCAGAACATTGAAAGAATGGTACAGGCATTGGACGGACGGACACACACACACACACACACACACACACACACACACACACACACACACACACACACACACACACACACACACACACACACACACACACACACACACACACACACACATACATGTATAATGTAGTCTCATACGAAAACAACCCGTTCCGGAGCCCTGTTCGAAATATTCGTGTCCATTTCATTTTGATGACAGATTGAAGTATATATTAACATAATAAGAGTTATCTGCTTCAAACCAAACCCAAAGTTCTCATGAAACTATGAAATGATGGTTTTATCTTATGTTTTCGTTGTCCTTCCAACCATAAAAATTATATAAATATATGAACTAAAAATACTCCAAGGCGTTGCGGAAGTATGGCTGCTGTCTCATGTCTATGTGTGTGTATATGTATATGTACACGCACGTGCGTATGTACGTGCGTTTTACCCTTCACTTTAACATGTTTGTACTAATTGAAGTAAATTGTTAGTGTTAATTCCTCTGTAGGAGGTATCCCCTTGATGCTCGTTGTTAGTGGAAGAAAGACCTAATCCTGTGGCATGAAATTTAAGATAAATTCCTTTCCCGGAAATAGGGTGGGTTTTTTCACCGGAAGTCAATCTGGGTGTAAGCTCCCGCTCCTAATGATGTATCCTCCAAACCAATGCTAACAAAAGAAGGTGCATACTCACGAACAAATGAATATATAGGAACAAATAAATAAATAAAAATAAAATAGAAATGCAGGTAAATAAATGTGCTCTTACCTTAGTGTAGAAGGTTGTTCAGCATTCAGGGAGAAGGCAGAAAAGAGGGGAATGACATTTAGGGGACGTGGTGGAAGAGGTGTCATGCTTCCAAGCCATCTTTTCTACAGTTTCTTCTGAAGTTTCCAATAGTAGCTGATCGTTGTGTTATAATTTACGTTTACCTTATCCTATTTGTAAAAAATATCATCCATGTTTGACTGATTTAGTCTTCGTTTCTGTACCTTGCAACTGTAATTCATGTCTGTTTTTGAAGTGATATTTGCCTTGATTCACTTCAGCTGTGTTAGAATGATATTCCTTGGCCAGTTTAGAAATTTCATCTCAATAAGAGAACTACGCTCTAAGGCATTCAGTATATTCTCTCTGCTTCTCTGCTCTTTTTCATCAGAAAACAGGAGACCAGTGTCTCTTTCTCTTCTCTGTGAAGCTGTGTTAGCTCCTCAGTAGTGAGTTCACTCGCATTCTCCATCAACAACTCTTCAAAATCCATTAAGTCACCTCCAAGTCGTGAAATTACCCAGAGAGACTTTTATATACATTAGACACATCCTTTCTCAAAGCCTTAAAACTCTCTTGGAGGCGCAGCTTCATGTGACTGTGTCCCTCAATCACCATATAAAGTACACATTGAAACCCAACCTGCTGCACTCACCAGCACTGCATTAACTAGATTAAACCGATTCGGTGCTACATCACTAGAAGAAGCATTAGTATAAAAAGGTAAGATTAGCAGGTATTTCATCGGCTTGTCACCTGGTACTGAACTCTTAATTTGTGATACATTTTCTAAGAAAAATATTTTCCCACAAAAGCTTGCGAATCGATGCTACTCTTAATAATATTTAAAAACAACGTGGTACTCTCATATTATTTTATAGTCTGTACTTGCAAACTTATTATTCCTCACGACGCTATGTAGTCCATTTCTTTTCTGGACAACATACAATTAATTTTTCTTTAAACTACGCCAAAGTAAATTTTCCATCTCATCAATAAAATTTAATCTTATTTACTAAGTACAGCTATTCCATTAGCTACCAGAATACCTTGTAAGTTAGAGTGGTCTTGCGATATCTTGCTAACACTTATTCTAATTTAATGTTTACATATTTCTCTTTTATATGGTAATTGATTTTCTCAAGCGATCCTGTCGATCCATGATATTTTTAGAAAACAAAAATAGGGCAAAATATTATCCTTTCCTATTTAAAATATGAATATCAACGAATTCTTCATACATGCTCTCCCACCCACTCATATGCATGTGTAGTCTTCGCGTGGTTTGTTGTTCAAACTTCAAATCGTTAGTGAGATGGATATTCCTAATCACTTATACGCGTGCGTAGGCTTATCGTAGTTCGGTTGTAAAATTTCAACGAATTTAATTTTCTTGTGAAAAACCATTCATTATTCAGTTTGTTATTTACAGAAGCGTTTCCATATGTGCACCCTAGAATTTTCTATGCATCACATTATTATCTCTAAACGCTTATCTTTATTTACTTTTGCATTTACTTCCTTATAATCTGCAGATAAAGACAGACTTGTAATTTATAGTCAAATCGACAACTTTTTGTCTGTCCTTTTTTTTCGGGGGGGGGGGGTGTTCAGTACTACGTCTTTTGATTATAATTATAACTTATCTGTCACTATATCTCTGCGTTATGTTTTGTCTGCAAGTTTTTTAACAAATTTTTAAACATAGTACGTTGTTTTGTGACTTCATTCTCACACTGAATGAAATGATAGTATGGTTCTCGTTAGATCGAACGAAGGGATTATGTAAAGTAATCACCTGAAGAAATGCATCTTGTCCCTTTGATAGAGGATAGCAATTATATCATAGGAGATAACAATTATATACTATGGGTGTAAAAAAAATGTATCGAAACAATAGTAGTGATTTAAAATAAAGAATGACATTCAATCCATATTCTATTTTATCTATCTATCTATCTATCTATCTATCTATCTATCTATCTATCTATCTATCTATAAGTATATATACATATATATATATATATATATATACATATATATATATGTGTGTGTGTG
>NC_068996.1:1986245-1987754 GCF_001194135.2 Octopus bimaculoides | reverse complement strand
TATATATATATATATATATATATATGTATATGTATATATATGTGTGTGTGCATAGTGTTGGGTGTGATGTCAGAATTGAATATTGAGAAAAAAGTCAGAATTTTGGAAAAAAAACTTCTTTTATTTCTTCATTATTATTAGCGCTTTTGTTCCTCCCTAGAACTTGTCAAATACAATTGTATTTGACTAATTTTACAGAGGTACGAAAGCGCTAATAATAATGAAGACGTAAAAAGATTTTTTCCAAAATTCTGCCAACTTTTTTTTCTCAATATATATATGCACTTACTCTATGCATACTGTAATATTATCCGTGATGTAGTTCCGGTAACAAGAATATTTTCACTGTATGGTGGACGGACTCAAAATTTCACGTAGTGGGACTGAACTCGGCACATGTGGTTTAGCAGCAAACATCTAACCATGAAGCTATACACAAATATACTACTACATAAACACATACATAAGCATAAACACATTCATAAACACATTCATAAGCATACATACTGACACATATACATATACAGATCAATGTGTACATATGTGTATTTTTCTTACACACACGAGTATTCTTTCCAGCAATACATGATATATTAAAGGGTGTGTATAGCGCTATATGCACAATATATATGTATATATAATCAGCTGCAGGCAAATGACGAAATGAATTATAATCGAAATAAGCGAAACTGGGCTTAATAGGTGCAGCACCTCTTGAAAAGTTACCTGACGAGGCACAACTGCGCCGAATAATGCACCACAACCAGTGGTACAGAATCTCATCCGCAAAGGACCGATGCACGATGGGTCGAAACGATCATAGTGATTAATAAGGAATCTCATTCCATTTTATCTGTCCTTCATATGTTATTTCAGTCTCTCTCACTTTACACACACGTACACGGACGTACGCATACACACACACACACACTCACACGCACGCACGCACACACGCGCGCGCACACACACACAGACATATATATATATATGTATATCAGACCATGTGCATAGAGATGGATATGTGCGGGTTTCAGCGCGTGTGTGTGAGAGTGTGATTGTGAACACGTTATCTTTTCCTTCGAGGAAGAAGTACGAGAGAGGGCAATCATGGATAAGAGACTAAAACGAAAGAAAGAAAAAAATGAGTGCATGTATGTGTACATGTATATATATATATATATATATTGTTGGCACTCCGTCGCTTACGACTTCTAGGGTTCCAGTTGATCCGATAAAGGATTAAATATATAAAGGCCAATACGTATTTTCTATACCTTGTGAAATTAACGTGCAAGTGGACACAGTGTGACAAGGCTGACCCTTTGAATTACAGGCACAACAGAAACAGGAAGTAAGAGTGAGAGAAATTTGTGGTGAAAGAGTACATCAGGTTTCGCCACCATCCCCTGCCCTGGTGGAGCTTTAGGTATTTTCGCACAATAAACACTCACAAAGCCCTGGCTGGGAATCGAAACTGCGATCCTATGACCACGAGTCCGCTGCCCTAAC
>NC_068996.1:1980703-1986145 GCF_001194135.2 Octopus bimaculoides | reverse complement strand
TGTGTGTTTGTGAAATTGATAAAATTTACGATAGAAATTTCGAGGTTTATTTTTAGTCATATTGCAATGATAGTTAGCTGGTAGAATCGTTAACACGCCGAGCAAAGTGTTTGGGGTATTTCGTACATCTACACGTTCTGAGTTCAAATTTCGCCGAGGCTGACTTTGCTTTTCACACTTACCCGACTCCTCCGAACTTTAAATCACAGTGCTATAAATATCTGTAGTTGAAAAGGGAATCCCAACGTCTCTGCAGCACCCGAGAGTTTATGATGAAAGAAAGTTATATTTGATACACAAAGTACTTTGAAAAATGCTTAATATTCCTCTTAGTATTCTTTCTGTGTTTTCCGTACGTACTTGAACAGCTGCATGTCGGGGTCTGGAAGAAAAACGATCACGCTCGTAATTCCAGAGGACATATATTATAAAAGGTATTACTGAACAAGTAGTTTCTGAACTGTGTAAATGATCCATTTTTGTAAATGCAGATGACGGGAGTGTGTTGTGAATACTTGAATGGGTAAAGCATCAGAGAAACAAGCTCCAAATACCAGATGCCTTGCAATGACTGAAGGTAAAGCAGAAATAGCAGACAAAACGTCTTCTATCTCTGAAGGATTCTTCTACTTGTTTCAGTCATTAGACTTTTGACGAACCGCTAAGTTACAGGGAAGTAAACGCATCAGCATCGATTATCAAGTGGTGTTTGTGTTTGGGGACGGGTGGATGCACAGATAAAAAGATACATATACGACTACCAAGTCCAATGACAAAGCTTTGATCGTCCCGAGGCTATAGTAGAAGAGAATTGCACAGATGCCACGGAATGGGAAAGAACCCGGAACCATGTGGTTGGAAAGCGAGCTTTTTACCACTCATTAGTGAAATTATTGAGCAGTCGAGTGGCCTTCCCCTGTGTTATCTAGGACATCTTTGAGAGTACCAGCAACACACTTCGAGATGTGCTTCTTTCCTGAAATATATAGAACGCTAGTAGAATGTTAGTAGTTGTTGAGGATTCAAGTATTTTATGGCTCCGAAGAAATAAATCACTCATTTTGAAGGCGTTTTGCAATGTTGAGGGTGTATGACTGACGGGAAAGCTTTACAATTATACCGAGACCTAAATTAGAAGTGATCCTGAGATTTCTAGTGCATGTTGTTCATACATAAAGGGAGTTAGTGGAAGGGAAATGGTAAAATTATCCAGATTGTTCATTAATAGCGTTTTTGTGCAGCTAAGGGAGACACTGTGATATAACTATTATTCATGAATATCATCAAGGTGTCTTTCCATCTTGTCTATGCAGGTTTAGCGTGAACCATGTAGATTTCTTGTGGATGATACTTGTTCAACCAAATGTAATGGAGAAATTGAACGAAGTAGCACCTCAGATACATACACACATAAATAGATTGACATTTACAAAGGTGTTATGATGTTTTATAAAGCTCTTCATAGAACAGACTTACACTGATGTGTACATGAAATGTGATCGTCTAATCTCTCTAGAATAAGGCACTGGGGCTGAAATGGCATTACAGTCTGTTATTGACTCGGAAGTCATGCTTTGCTGGATTGTGTTTCTGCGGCATACATGCCACTTTATAACCAAAAGACATCCTTGTTGTCGTACTACACCTTACAGGGTAAGAATTGCAACACCGAGCATAAACAGAGAGCAATCAGGAACGAGAAATCTGAATGCAGTAAATAACTGAAAAGAACAGAAAGATCAGAAGAAAGCCCTCGTATATACACTTGATGGTTTATGATAAGCAATAACTCTGGATCTTGAATTTCCGGTTCTGGAAGAGGTATTATGGAATGGTAGCATAAAAGGAAGTTAATACAAAGAAGAACTAAGAACATCATGTGGAGCAAGACGATGAACGTTTTCAATGCTTCCAGCAGAAGTGGGAAGTAGTGGATAAATATGCATTAGTGAAATTATGAATATTATTTTCCAAACTGAATACAGTAGACGAAATGGGAGATATGAAAAATATTCCATAAAACGGATTAAAGTAGAATATAACCAATTGTATGTTCCTTTGAGAAGAAAGCCTTATATAGATATATTTGAAAGAAAATGAGCTAAGAGAAATACCACATAGTAGCCAGTGGCATATATTTGTAAAGCATAGACAAATAATATTATATTATATACCATACACCATACGTTCTTGATTCATTGAAATTATTTACGCTCTCAGAGAAATTAAAATAGTCGACTGTTGGCAAGTGGGAACAAATTCATTTCGGAGATGATTTCATGCTTTTAGCATTAAATCCTCTTAAACTGACATGCCATCAAGAAAGAAGCATTTAATAATATGGTAACCAGGGAATATCTGCAACACGTATTTCTACATCAACAGTCTTTATCAGCACAGCATTTGTTCTACTTTGACCTTTGCACAAAGAAAAAAGAAAGTAGGAAATAATTTTGAATTAGGTGATTTGCTTAGTTTAAAGGAAGATGCGTTGAGTCAGAATAGCCAGTGACATGCATTTGAAGAAAGTGAACATGACAATATCATATAATAAATATTTCCGATTATGCAAATAACCAACGCCATAAATATACTCACCTATGCTATACAATTCTACTACATATGTGATTGTATCCTCCATTTGAGATACTCTCATACAGTGCTGTAGATTAAATTTCTCTCAAAAGCATCAAGTCAACCCAAGACTTTGGAAGACGTAACCTGCTACATAGTGGAATCGAGCCAAGAAACAATTGATTGCAAACCAAGCTACTTTACTACATGCTTTTATTGCGCTCTAAGTGTTCCAGCTATAAGATATATCGAATTTGGAACGATGATACTAAACGAAATTTCTAAGGAAATTGGATTCAGTTTGTAAAATGAAGCAATATTTCTATGAAACCAATAACTTGGTTTTGTCTCTCGTGATTAGAAACTTAACTGGAGAGAAAGCACAAGGCCAGCATTTTGGGGGGGTAAGTCAATTACATTGTCCCCAATACTCGCCTGGTATTTATTTCAACGAACCCGAAAGGAAGAAAGGCAAAGTCGACCTCAGCGAAATTTTGAAACTCAGAACGAAAAGACAGACAAAATCTCACTGGTGTGCTAACGATTCTGCAAGCTTACCGCCTTAAAATTTGACACCAATATTAATCAATATATTAAGGTGGTAAGCTGGCAGAATTGTTTGTACACCGGTCAAAATGCTTAGCGCATTTCGTTTGTCTCTTCTTTCTGATTTCAAATTTCGCTGAGGTGGACTTGCTTTTCATTCTTTCGTTGATGATATAAGTACCAGTTGTGTATTGGATTCGATGTAATCGACTTATCTTTTCCACCCAAAATTGCTGACCTTGTACCAAAATTTGAAATCGAAATTAATCGATATTGTTTCTTTAATCCGGTGAAATATGAACTTATACAATATATGAACGAAACGGAAATCTACAAGACATTCAGTCCAGTCCGCTACAGCTTTCTGCAGATGTATTTTCCTTCTGAAATCTCAGTGAACAGTTTTTGTTTATGGCTGCCAACACGAAGAATAGTTTATCAGACAATTGTCTTGTTTTGAAATCACTCCCCGGATTAATAAAGTTAAAAACGCTCTTAAGATTCATTAGGTGGAGTTTGGCAGCCGCGCAAATTAAATTTAAAGAAAAATAAGACAAAAAAAGAACAAAAACAAAAGAACCTGATAGTTTACAGTATTTCTGTGTACTCTGGTTTTTGTAATTGCCAAATTTTAATGACTTGCAAGCAATGAATATAGAAAATGACGTTTTCCTCGTTAATGCTTGGTTAGCCATGATAGATGAATAGAGGGATACTGTAATGAATCATTTAGATATAACAAATAGTAAAAGAAAGTATGATGAATTTAGTGGTCAAGGAGATTGTTCATGATTTCGAATGTATTCTTTAAATTTATTTTTACAGTTTTAAAATTGTAAACAGAAAAGATAAAAAACAAAAAAACAAAACACGGCAATATATGAGAAAGCATGTTAAAGTGTTTCAAAAGTGCAATCAGAAATAGCATTCAGTAATTATGGGAAACTGCACTGGTGAGGTAAGCGAGGAAGTGTTGAAAAAGAAACAAAACATAAGAAAAAGAGGAAAAATAAGGAAAAAGATAAATAAAACATAACATGAAAATAAGAGGAAATTTGGAAATAATAATAAAATGTTTTCAAACATTAAAAAATGTCTTGGAAACCGCGGAAAGAAAAGTTGGATAACGGTTGTTGTATTGTTGTGTAGTTCGTTGCTGCTGTCGTTATTGCTGCGTCTGTTGTTTTTGTTGTTTAGCTAACCTATGATCAATATTCTTTCGGCTACGTCTACTCCATTTGCTTTTCAGTCGTAGCATATATATATATATATATATATATATATATATATATATATGAAGGACCACATGCACCTTACTCGGCAGGATGTGATTTGTGTGACACGGAGAGAACCGATGTTCCTCACTAAGAGTAATCTAATTGCTTTATAAATGATTGGTACTTTGATTTATAACAAGAAAAAGTTTATTAGATTTAGGACACACTGAAGCAAATTTCTTATTTCATAATTTAGATTTATTAGCAGATTGATATATTCACTTAGGTTTGCTAAAAATATTATTTATAAACTGAGTTTCACATAAGATATATACACCGGACCAAAGAATATGTGATGGGAATCGATGCATCCTGCACAATAATGCTAGCTCAACTATAAATTGGTAAGTTAAATAAAGAGATAGGTATTGTTAAACTATGAGATAAGTTTTAGAAATAATTCCGACTTTTCGATAGGATGCAGAGTATTTGTCTTAGATAAATCTCGGTAAGTTGTGTTTATTAGAAAGCTAAAATATCATATGTTAATTTGGAAATTTATTTTCAAACATTCATAATCGAATTCTTATTTTATTGTCTAATTATGTCTGTAATAAGAAAAAAAATGTGTTGAATATGTTCAGCATTGCTAATAATATCGAATATCGAATAATATCGAATAATATCGAATATGTTTTTCTGACCTTAAATTCTCAAACCGATTGGCAGCTTTTTACTTCTCACCGCACTCCTTCATGTTATCTTTTGTAGTAAATCGTATGCTTAGGAGTAAAGTGTACCAAGTTAACTTCTGCCTGAATTCGGTGTGTATCCATCGAGCAAAGTCCTGATGATAATATAACAATTGGTTTAAGAACAGATTTGCCTAATTATGAAGAAAGAAAAAATACAAAACAGACATTTTTCAGAGAGGATAAGTACAAGACTGAGTCACGGTCACGAAGGCTAGTTGAAAAATAAAAATCTTTCCCAGATAAAAAGTACCACGTAATGTCTTCAGACATTGTTACATAATAAAAACATTTAATATGTGTGCTAACACACACACACACACACACACACACACACACACACACACACACAC
>NC_068996.1:1977960-1980693 GCF_001194135.2 Octopus bimaculoides | reverse complement strand
ACAAACAAACACACACACACACCCACACACACACACACACAAACAAACAAACAAACAAACAAACACACACACACACATTTGTGTCTGGGCTGCTACTAATCATATATGCATACGGGTTATATATGCATACGAGTCTCACTAGCTGCAACCAACAATATTATAACTACATACATATGTGTGTGCGTTTGTGTGTGTGCCCGCGTTTGTATGTGTGTGTGTGCGTGTGTATGTATGTGTATACGTGCGAGTTTGTGCATGTACGATTTCCTTATCCACTCACAAGGCTTTGGTCAGCCCGAGGTTAAATCTCTTGCTCAAGATTTCATACAATAGGACTGAACCCGGAACCATGTAGGGAAACAGCCTTCTTACTATAGAGCCAGGCCTGCGCCTACATATATATATATGGGAAGAGAGAGAAAGAAACAGATAGACAGGGAACATGAGGGGGTTTGCTTCACTGATTATCTAAACCATTAGGTGCGTAAATGCTATAATTTCCCATTATTTAGGTTCCAATTGCACAGCTGAGGCTGAAGCTGGGGATCTGTAGTAGGCTTCCGAGTCAGTAGTTATATACTAAAGGAAAATGGACAACAAAAACGAAGGCAGGATGAGTATCTCGGGTCATTTAGAATATTAGCGAGAGTAACGTTATATGTGCATGTGTGTGTTTGTCTGTGTGTATACGATTTCATTTTCCACTTACAAGGTTTTGGTTAGTCTGAAGCTAAGACCTTGACCAAAGTGTAACACAATTGGACTGAACCCAGAACCACCCGCCTGCGTATATATATATAGCGTACATGTATGTGTGTGCATGTGTGTGTGTGTGTGTGTGTGTGTGTGTGTGTGTGTGTATGTGTGTGTGTGTGTGTGAATTAAAAGAAGCTTGTCAGGATTTGGACAATTACTTATTAAGTAATTTCATCTCGTTCAGAGATTCATCTTGAATTATTTATTTTTTATAGAAAATTCTTAAATTTTATATATATGTGACTTAATTGGAACAAACAAATTGGAGTTGAATTTATTTTCTTGGGTTTTAGAAAGTGGATATTTTAAGAATGGTTATTTGAAATGTTCTTTGTCATTTTGAATTCTATATGTGTGAGTAAACATGTGTATTTCATGAATTTTTAAACACAGTGTAAATGGCAGATCGTTGGATGCTTAGTTAGAGGGAGAAGAAAGAAAGAAAGAACGAAATGGGAGTTTTTCTGAAAAGAGTGAAATTGACGACAAGTCAAAGAGGTAAATTTTTTAACATTTGCAATAAATTTCTTTTAATCATTGTCTGACAGACAACATTTTAGGTTAGTTGTCATGTTAACCAGCTGTAGGAAAGACAATCTATTAAATTGCTTGAGAAAGCTTTTAAATGTGTTTAAGCGCATGCGCGTGTGTGTGTGTGTTAGTTGTTTAAGTTTAGTTTCGTCTCGGAAAGTAATTTTTTAAAAGAAGTTTCCACATCTTCTAAATATAGTTTTTACACGTTCAATTTTATTAGTCATTTTCTTTTATAAAATGCAGTTCCGTTGCCTTTCGGTATTTTGGGTAATCCCTCGGGTATTTGTAGAAACGGAAAGGTCTTGAAGTTTCTGTTTCTGCATTTTTTAAGTTGCTTGCTTAGTGGAATCTTAAGTAATTCTTGTTGATGATGTGTCCTCTATAGATATTTCCTAGTTAATAATGGAAATTGTTGGGTTTGCTAGTATAATACTTTTTGCAAATTCGGGTGGATTGTACGGCATATTAATTTCTGTGTTTTATCGTTCATATTGACGTTATTTTGAAGGCGAATTCACTTTTAAATTTTATATGAGTGGTAATATCCAAATATTTTAAAGCACTGTAACTGCATATTTCACATCTGTTTTCTCCACAAACCTACATGGAGAACTCTAAATTATGCTGTGATGTGAATTTTGAGATGATTTTGGAGATGCTTTGCTTGAAGTTTTTTATATTGCTGCCATCATATGAGCACTAATTACACACATCCGAGTATCGGACTAAGGCATCATTTTCATCGGTTTTTATTACCGGTCACCATTATGTACGTATGTATGTATGTATGTATATGTGTATGTATGTATGTATGGATGGATGGATGGATGCTTGTATGAATATATATTTATGTACAGATGTATGTATGAATATAAGCATGTATGACTATATGTATAAATATGAGTATTTATGTATTCATATATATACGTATAGATATGTGGCACAAACTAACTACCACTTGTACTTACACCTTAGATCCATCATGGCGTCAGATGTGGCTTTTTAAACCAGACAATGTATTGAAAAGGCACGCACGTAGATTGCATATCTGATTTGGACCATCAAGATCTGCAGTTACGTTCTGACCCTTGTTGATCTTAAAATGTCTTTTGAGGCGCCCGTTAGATTTACAGACCTTATGCCATACACAGCATTGAAAGGTTTACACAGATATATTGGTAGAGAAGTTAGTTGAGGTTTGTTTTCCATGTGTCCGCCAATGAGGTTTGAGTCCAAGAAAAGAAAGGTATGGTCATTCACAAACTCTGCACACGAGAAGGTCACCTTCTCGATCAGAACGTTCTTTAAATTTCTCTTGAGTCTTACATGTGTCAGCCTCCTCAAACCTCAAACGCACTCACCCCACTCGACACTATTGTTCGCCATCTATCTCGATCCGACGCAAGGACGTATATATATATATATATATATATATATATATAT
>NC_068996.1:1975445-1976533 GCF_001194135.2 Octopus bimaculoides | reverse complement strand
TATATATATATATACATACATACATATATTTTGTTTACCATTGATCATAGTTTTAGCATAGAAAACTGACTTAAATATCGTTATATAAAAGTGTTTTGGCATCCACGTTATTTTACTTTGTTGTATTTCCTCCACCATGGATGAATCGGCGCGTTAAAAAACATTGCGATTTCGGTCAATCGTTTTCTGTATTTAAACGATACCACCATTAGATACGTTATTTATGTATGTATTGTGGTCATCTCTTTAATAAAATTTGCTTACGGTTTCTAACTTTCTTCTTAATTAATATTTAATCATATGAAATGAAAATCTTTCGACGCATATCTAAAATCTGTTCTATGACAATTAAATATTTATAAGCAAATGAGAATAAGGAAAATATCAGTAATGAACAGCGAATAAATGGAAGGCAAAACAATTTATAACAGTTTAGTGTATTATGCTTAAAATGATTTCAAGTATCAACGAGCTAATTATAGAAATACAAATAAATAAATAAAATACAAAAGTATAGATGTGCTGCGCACATAAGCATGCACGAACATGGACAATACATACACATATGTATATAGATATATACATAATTTCATATATATACTCACAATGAACTGGTTAACATATGGAATCAACACCTAATCACTCTAAGAACTGAAATTAGATGATTAGTTTTCCTTAATCATATGAAGAAATGGATCTACTTCAAAACGGGGGCACCAGTTTTCATTTATGTTTTATGTAGTGTTTTTGGTACCGAAAGACTTTCAAACTTCGTATACTTATCTATTTTGTGTTATAGAACACAAAAATTTTTTTGTATTCGAATTTATTTCATGTAAAAAATTGTCTTATTTCGATAATTTCTACTAATCACTGACGTTTATTCAGTTGAAAACAGATAGCGCTGTAACGGTGTATATCGTATTAATCCCCTAACCCTAACTAGACTGTTAACCCTAACCCTAACCCTAAAACTAACCCTAACTCTAGAATCCGAACTCTAAAATTGTTACACACATAGATACGCACAGCGTAATTTATTATATAAACAATATATGCGTATAAATTACGATTAAACCGGATGAAAT
>NC_068996.1:1973997-1974788 GCF_001194135.2 Octopus bimaculoides | reverse complement strand
CAAGTAACAGCGGCATTTTTCTTGTTTCTGCCTAAGATTTTTCTTTTAAATTTAATTTTTCAATAATTTTTCAAAAATCTATTATTCATATTTACTGTTGAAAAGATCTCAAGGATCGAAACCGGTTCTGTAATGTTCTTTATAAAAGTATTTTACCATTTTCTACGTTGTCTTTTTTCCATATATATCTACTCGTGTGTTCCTCTTCAACCTTTTACATATATATATATATATATATACATACCAGAGTTAGCACATAAATGCGGAATAAGGTAGAAAAAATAGTACTCGAATACCAGAGGTAGAGTAATATGCTTTATTGAAAAGCAGCAGAAATATCACAAAAACTATTCCTCAGACTTTCACGTTCCCGTTCTTCGGATAGTTTTGTTTGGAATAGAACAAAAATAAGGTTATAAGCACACATATACAATTACTGGTTTGTTTCATTGGTCCTTTCAACTAACGGTCTTTACAATGACCAGTTGCATGTTATGAACAGATTTAGGTATAAAATCATCTTATTATAAAGTCGTAGAAAACCTTAAATTAAAAATAGCTTATGACGACGGACAGTATCTAAATACCCAGGGAAAAAAATTTTTGTAAAATATTAGTCAATCAATGCATCAAAAGTTATCCGCTTAAAAGTTTTTTCACGTTGGATTACATATACATTTCACAGTATATGCACACACCAAGCCATCTATAATACACATATATATACTAAAGCTTGCATAAATATAGACATATGTATGCAACACATAAATATATATATATATATATATATA
>NC_068996.1:1971893-1973475 GCF_001194135.2 Octopus bimaculoides | reverse complement strand
GATATAGCTTGTGCAACGAACACATAAAAACGCACGCATATAATTACATGTATATCTATGGATACGCAAACAAATACAGAAAAATACAAAAATATTTACGCAAATACATGCTCACATATATAAAAGTATACACACATATACATACAGATTTATATATGTATACATATATATATGTGTGTATATATTCATTTATACATATATACACACACATACGCGCATTTGTATACGCACACACAGATACGTGCATATACATACATATACATACCTACAATACATACATACATACACATAAATATATAGACATATCTTCGACATAACGTACATATGCAAACAATTTTAAAAATCTGTTGGGTGTGTATAATACTAAAATGTAAAATAGGGAAGTTGTACATTAATTTGGTGTAACATAATTAAATACGTGAATGAAAATGAAAATAAAAATAATAAAAATAAACCCCGGCAAAGCTTAGGCATAAAATTCAATTCATAAAACAGTCGAAGGCTTTCTTAAAAATGAAGTTGCAATATACATTAGAGTTGCGATGCAAAATACCTACACCGCGTAAAGTCAAATTCAAATGCGACAGTCAAAAAATGTTTCGAAAGTCAAAAGATTTTACCCATTCGGTATTTTGTCGGTTGACATTTAAAATTTTGTGGTGTGCCTGCAGGAATTTAAGAGCTCGCGTCTCTGGTTCAAAGCGTTTTTATCCTGGAACAGGATGAAGAATTTTTCTGAGAGGCAAAGATTACATTTCATAGGTGTTTTATAAAGCTCCCTGTTTGTATGCTGATGCTTTTTCCTAGAGTTTTCCAGGTTAAATTGAAAGGAAGGGTGGCATTCTCTTTCAATTCCCAGACGTGTTTTGCAAGACCAGTCGCTGTCCTGTTTTCGGGGTATCGGAAAGAATTTCCGTGGGAAAAGATACGAATCTCGAATGAATTCTCAGAAGCCTCTGTATATGTTTTATATTTTTGCCAGCCATCTACTTGCACTTTCGCTCTATAAACAATACCTACAACTGTTTCAAAAATGGCCGCACCTCAGTGGACAGTAAGCTGCGTTGTGGCAGAATATCAACTAGCAGAAAGGACGAAATGATTGCAAAAGTTCTTCAGTACGGTGGAAATGATCCGATTTGTGAGCACTCCACCATGACTACGCACTCGCTCATTCACCCACGTCGTCTAAGCGTTTCTCGTCAAGCAAAACTCAACACTTGTTCATCAGGCTTCTTACTCTCCAGGCTTGACTCTATGTAACTTTTAGCTATTCGTAAACTTAAAAAAAAACAAAACGAAAATAAAGAACACTCATCGGGATAAGATTTGAGTTAGCAGAGGACATTAATCAAAGTTCAATGGCATAGCTTGACTTTACCCCAAAAGTGATTTCCAGAAATGCTTCCAGCAGTGCCGGGAACGCTAGCAGAAGTGTGTAGACTACCAAGGTGATTACTTTAAAGGAAACTAAATAAAAATGATCAGCTTTTTAAATATTACTTGTCATTTGGTCGGATACTTTTTGACTAAACCTTGTGTGTATATATATATATATATATGTATATATATATATATATGT
>NC_068996.1:1967208-1971704 GCF_001194135.2 Octopus bimaculoides | reverse complement strand
ATATATATATATATAATGTTAATAAATAATATTTTCAAAATGATTTCCATCATTTTCAATGCATAACTTGATGCGCCTTGCAAAATTCAGGTGAACTTGATTAAATAAGTCTACATTGCCATCAATTTCAGCACATTGACTGCTAATGCGTTCTCTCATCTGGTTTAAATCTGTAATCTTTATTGAGTAAACTTTCTCTTTCAACATACCCCAAAAAAAGAAGCCAAGGGGAGAAAGGTCTGGTGAACGAGGGGACCATTCCACATGACCCCTTCGTCCAATCCAGTGAAGAAAAGTGTCATTAAGCCAATCTCTAACAGTTGTGGCAACATGGGCAGGGGTTCCATCCTGCTGAAACAAATTCGGAAGTCCCTCGCTTAGGCGCTCAATTTGAGGTATTAATTTGTCTCTCAACATGTTTAAATAAGTCCATGTACATACATACATACCTACATACATACATATATACATATATACATACATATATACATACACATTCAAATGAATAAATGCCTTTGTAATTTCAGAAACAAAATTATCTGTCCTTTAGAAAATCATTGCTTAAGGAAGAGTATAGTGTATTAGTGTAAGGTAATAACCAGGGATCGTACGTATTATTACACAGATTCGTGTTCTACAATTTGGAAATATAGATTACATAATCATTCTTATTCATTTCAGTATAGAGAAAATGTAATTTTACGAATCTTAGTAAATGTATCTCAGATTTAAAAGATAGGAACATTAATTAGGGTTTAAACTGGTCTATTATTAGTTACGCATCTTCGTATATTACTAGTAATTTTCAATGTGATCATTGCTTTGAGGAAATGTATGATATACTTAATTCTAAATTAATATCATTGAATTGTAATTGTACATTGAAATGTTCTCACAAATTTAGAAAAGCATTTGAATATTTCAATCCAAAAAAACCATCAATTCCAATTGCCTTTCATATAACAAAATGTGTATAATTTCTCTAAAAATGTTTAACATATTTAATAGTTAGATAATTAATTGTTCTGACGTAGAATTTCTATGGTTATAATTGTCATAACGTAGAATTTTTATGTTTACATTCTATTCTTTTGTTACCTACTGACGTAATCAAAAGTTAAATATTAATTTACTCTTCTTGATGTATTATATTTCTTAACTTTCATTTTGTATGTGTTCGTCTACTGAGATATTTTCTTTGTTCTCTCAAGGTAATCAAATTCTGGATTACCTTGATAACGTTGTGTTAACACATATTTTTTATATATTAATGTGAATGATATTTTCTGTATCTAAAAATGTTGATATAGTAGAAACAATGGTCGGTAAAGTATGGTGGGATCACCAATTAAAGATGTGATTTTCTCCAGATTTTCTCCAGATTTTCTCCAGATTTTCTCCAGATTTTCTCCAGATTTTCTCCAGATTTTCTCCAGATTTTCTCCATTCTCCTCCCTTTCTCTCTCTCTCTATGCCCGCGGATCGAGGTGCAGGAAGGATGTGAGCTTCAAGCCATCCGTAGAAAATATATAAAAACAACTTTCAGGAAGGTTTGGCGTTTTCCATATCAAAGTACGATAAGCTAAATCAAATTATTTTATATTTCACGGTAGGCAGCCAAGTTTCCAGGTATGCGAATAAAAATCCAAGAGTTAAGGAATGGAGCAAATAAAATCCGTGATACATATGTGACATAGCGAACGGAACCTCGGAAGTGGTAAATACAAGGTATCTACCGCAGATTACTCTTCAGGCTAAAGCTGTCTTGATTAAATGAAGTTTATATTGTTAAGAGGCCCATGTTAACACAGAGGATTTGATCAGAGTGCTTAGAGAGCACAGTTTGAGTGGAGAATATAATTGAGAAGATGAATTAGGAATATAAGAAAACAAAAATATAAAATGGTAAAAAAAATATATACAAGGTAGTAGGAAAGTTCCAATTAAAGAATTTAAGCAGGGTCATTCCACAGATTGTTTTTAACAGCACCATTATGGCCGAGTCAAAGAGGGGCGAATAGGGAGTGATATTTGAATAGGATTTGAATAGGAAGGAGATGAAATATTTCTGGCCAACAGGAAGAAAATGAAAGCTTAAAGAGATAGTATAGTAGTAAAATTAAAAGTATAGAGGAGAGGAAGAAGAATGATAGTAATGATTAAAATCTAAGAATTAAGGAATGTATATTGTTGAGTGCGCGCGAACTGTATGAAAAGTAGAGCTATATGTAGGCATATGTACTCGTAAGTTCACAGAGGAGGTGGATATATATGCAAAACAAGGCGAATTAAGAGAATTTTTAGGGTATAAAGGGTAAGGAAAAATAAAAATAGATACAATATAAAATAAGAAATAAGGAGCCATAGGGAATATATAGGTGGTTAAAGATTTGGTGGTTGTAAGGGTAAATGTTTATGAGGGCAGGGTTAGGGTTAGGGAATGACGTTGGGTTGTGGTGGTTTTGTTATTTGTATTTTGAGAATAGGTGACGTAATCTATCTCTGGATGTAAAAATTACGTTACTACGTTCACTCAGACAATCAGTGGACTGCGCATAATAGATAAGACTTCAGCTATGCAACAATCGCATTTGCTATTATAGCCAGTATATTATTTAGCATAGATGACTATGGACCACTTCAAAGTGTAAAAAATAGATTCGTTCTTGGGTTTATAGATAAGGTGAGATAAAGACTTTCAGCTGGATTGTTTGGGACTTGAAGCTGGAGTGGTGGTTACGCAATCTGGCTTTGAAGGTGGTGCTACATGAGCTGATATACATATAGTTAGATCTGACAGCTGATAATGTGCATTTATAAACGATGTTTTTAGTAAGATACCGACTAAGTGTAATCCTTGAAGTTAAAATGGAAGTATATATTATAATATAAACATGAGCATCAACCTCTCTCTTCCTCTCTTCCTCTCTCTCTAGTTGTCTATTTGCCTATCTGTCTATCTGTCTATCTATCTCTTTCTCTCTCTCTTTCTCTCTCTCTCTCTCTCTCTCTCTCTGTTGGTTTTTGAGCAAATTTGTTGGTACATAAATGAATACATCTATGATGTTGGGTACAAACGAGAATATACAGTGTAGGTACAAGAGTTGTAAGTTCCGCATTAATTCACCATAAATGTTCTCTTTCTCCCGGACATCTGACTGTGCATTCACGGCTGACCTCTTCAACAGTGCATGACTTTTGTTCCGTGTTCCACAGAACAATATCAGGTCTGTTATCTTTGAATCGAATTGTTATTTTTATTTTGGTTGTTCCACCAGTACTTCTTGTTTTTAGAGGTGTGAATACCTGCTGCTCCTGGCATACCTTTGATGTATATGTTCGAGCAGTCCTTCCCACAAATATTATTGGGAATATTCTTTGCAACTACACACGTGCATGCATGCATGCATGCATGCATGCTTGTATGTGTGTAAATCAGTACCAACTGTTGCATGGTCGGTTTGTCGACGACTAAACCGGCAACCGCATCAAGCTTGTTTGGTGAGGAGGCTGATTGTTGGATATCCTACAGGATAACAAATAAGACCTGCCAAAAGCGGAAGGGCTCATGAGTAGCCAACGGCCATACAACAATATGTGTACGAGTGTATGTATGCATGTATTGATGCTCGGCCTTGGTGTCCAGGCTCGCTGGTCGCAGCTTTCACATGTGCGGAACTTTAGATCAGGCGATCGCAATACTTGAACACGAGTTTGCAGTCATCATCTATGTACGTGTATACGTAGCAGACTAGCATTTCCAGTTGCTAATACTTTCTTCACTTTAGCACAGTTTGCAAAATTGTAGTCAACAACATGGAACAGAATTCATTAGCTGAGGTTCTTTATTCTTCAGTGTGTGTGTGTGTGTAAGTGTATGTGTGTGTGTGTGCGTGTGTGCGTGCGTGCGCGCGCGTGTGCGTATTCTAGCGAATTTATGTTTACGAATACTTGACTGCTATACAAATTTTTCAATGCCGTTGCATAACTTCAAATGTAGAAATATAAAGCAACAAATACATACGTACATATATATTTATAAACACACACACAAGCACACACACGCACACACACGCACACACACGCACACACACACACACATACACACACACACACACACACACACACACACACACACACACACACACACACACACACACACACACACACACACACACACATATATATATATACCTTTATTCATTCACTTGTTTCAGTCATTTGACTGCGGCCATACCTTGAAACGTTGCAGAGTTGAATAAATCAACGCTAGGACTTATTTTTTAAAGGCTAGTACTCATTCTATCAGTCTCTTTTGAACTACTAAGTAACATGGACGTAAACACACCAACACCGGTTGTGAAGCGGTGGTGGGAGGGCAAACACAGACACAAAGCCACACACATAGATACACACGCACGCACACAGATACAAACACACACAGACGCGCGCGCACACACACACAACACAGACATATATATATATATATATATATA
>NC_068996.1:1956141-1967147 GCF_001194135.2 Octopus bimaculoides | reverse complement strand
TAAAGGAACCATAATTCTACGGTAAGTACAGTTAAAAATAGTATTTTTAAATAAAATATATGAAGATTAGAGTTATGTGACCACCCCGTACCTCACGCATACACTCCACCACCACAATTAAATACCTTCATTTTCCATATGAATCACATAATCTCAAAATTGCTTGTGGATATGAAACATTTGATCAGAATTCACTGTAGAAACTTTGTTTAAAACATCTGATGCGTAAACCTAGCAAAAACATTGAAGTATAAGACAATTGGTAGGTAGGTAAGTACCGCTCAAACACGGTAAAATTACAACTTCTCAGTACGTGTCAAATAAATTTCCTTTTTGAAAATGTATACATTTTTTAAATGATTTTCTTTTGTTTTTCAGATTATTTCAGAGTTAAATTGTATTATAGTTTTACAAAAATATCTACATAACTTTAAACTCTAACAATTGAAGTAAATAAAATGATATAGTGGCAACTACAAGTAAAGGTCGTAATTCAGCATTTGGATTTCCTGCAGAATTTCTTACAGCAGTGACCTCTATCAAAGGCTGATGCATTCCGACATAATTTATACATAAGAAAACGAGAAGAACAGATATCACAAACTTCACCCACAGTGAAACAATGCTACCGGATTGTTGCTGCAGATGTTCAAACAATATGGGACAAATTTTTCTTTCCTTATATTGAGTTTCAGGAATATCTCTAAAATTTGAGAGATTGATGGAATCTGCTCATAAATTAAACAAAATACCTATCAAGCAAAGAGGAGATAGTGTTGATAAGAAATTAGAGGAGTTCAATGAAATGTTTGATATATGCACCTGCACGTGTTATGACAAAAATAAAAAAGATTTGACTGTCATAGCCAAGGAGTTGAGCATGCTATCGATTCTGTGAAAAAAAAGAAGCTTCAGAATAGGCTACAAAAATAGGCACAAATTCATATTAAATATACAGAAATCAAGACAAAGTTTACCTCACTTCACTGGAAAAGACAATGTTCGTTTAATTAAATAGTAATTACTATTAAGGTTTATTTTATGGTGTTCACTGTTCATGTATTTCGTTTCAAGTTCGTGCATAGATTTGTTTTATTGCATATCAGTGATTAAGAGTTTACATTTTTTTACGTTGAAAGTGCTTAAAATAAGGTGATTAAAATCAAAATAAGCAACAAGGATATCCAGAGGAAATTTTTGGGGAGGGGGCCAGTTGATTAGATCGTCTCCAGTACGCAACTGGTACTTAATTTTTCGACCCCGAAAGGATGAAAGGCAAAGTCGACCTCGACGGAATTTGAACTCAGAACGTAAAAAGTTCATATAGATATATACACACCGAATATTGGCTGTCAGTTTCACTTTTCATTACTGCACTATGATGAAATTAACTCAAAAATCGCTGAGTACTCCACAGACGTGCATAGCATTAACGTAGTTCTCAGGAAGATTCAACACTACACAGAATATGACAAGGCTGTCCCCTTTGAATTACAGCTACAACTCGAGACATATATATATATGCATGCATTTGTGTGTGTGTATAGTATAGGTTAGTTAAAACATGTTTGCAATAATAAGTGTCATATGGTGGAAATAAACGCAATTACCAAACTTTCATTCATAAATCCGTTTATTATTTCGTTCTTTTGCATTTCAATTTGTACATTTCTACCTAGAAATTTTCAACAACTGCACGCCAGAAGAAATGGAAAAACGAGTAATTTTGTCTCCTAAAAATTCTGTCTTGCAATGAATGAAAAAGTTCTTAATATTATATCAGAGGCACCTAAAGCAAACTTAAGCACAGACACAGTGTCCTGCAATAATGAAGAGGAGGTTCAGAACTATCTATTTGAATTCATAAACTCACTCACTCCATCCGGTTTGCCTCCTCATCGCCTCAACTTAAAAGTAGGAGCAATTGTAATGCTGCTAAGAAATCTTTCGATCAGCTAAGGATTATGTAATGGAATTCACAAGAAAGTGCAAACACTTCATGAACATGTGTTGAAGCATCATTGGCATTAGGCTCCAACAGAGGTCATACAGTTCTAATTCCCAGAATTAAACTTAGTGCAACTGAGATATTTTGGCTGGATTATATACTCATTGGTGCTACATTGCTTTCTATATTCTGTAACTGTCACAATATACATTTCTAAGCCTGGAATGTTTGTGGGGAGGGGCCAATTGATTAAATGGAGCCAGTATACAACTGGTACTTAATTTAACAACCCCGAAAGGTAAAGTCGACCTCGGCAGAATTTGAACTCAGAACGTAAAGACAGAGGGTCATAATATGCAGACAATTCTCATGGCACCAGTACACTGTTTATAGATGCTCACATTGTTTATGTTCTCCGTGAATTTTTCACGGTTCCAGCTAGTCGTTATTATTGATATATTATTATACAGTTACACACACACACACACACACACACACACACACACACACACACACACACACACACACACACACATACACACATATTATATATGATGGGCGTTTTTCTGTATCCGTCAATCATAGCCACTCACAAGTCGTTGGTCAGCTTGAGGCTATGGTAGAAGTCACTTGCCCAAGGTGCCACAGAGTTGAATGGTGTGGTTGGGTAGCAAGCTTCTTACAACACAGTCACGCCTGTAATGAAAGAATATTACCATAAAAGAATATTCAATTGCTAATACGGTGAGGTAAGTATATAAATATATTGCAATAGAGAAAAATATTTGTCAATATGTACATACATACATAAAGCTTTGGCCAAAAGTATTAGGCCACCCCAATGTTTTGGGGTTCTGCTATCTCAATGTTAATGAAATTCGTGGACATGGTAGATTATGGTATATTTCACAATATACATTAGTTTTGATATCTAGCTGACCCTCCTTTAGCATCAGTTACCGCTTTAATACGGTTAGGCACTGAATCAACTAATTCCTTGCAGGCTCTAGGTGCAATTTTACTCCATTCTTCTCTCAACTTTTGTTACAAATGCTCTTTACTTTTAACTGTTATGTTTCTGATAGCTTGACCAAGAGTTCCCCCATAGGTGTTCGATTGGATTTAGATCGGACCTTTGAGCTGGACAGTCCATGGGATAAATACTCTGTGTCTCAAACCATTGATGAGTATTCTTTGCTGTATGATCTAAATTGTATACAACACTATTTTTCGACACTCTTGGATGCAATTTAGCAATTAATGGCTCTAAAACATCTGATAACAAAGAAACATAGGTAGCTGAATTTATCCTTCCCTGACATAAAAACATTTCTCCGGGTCATGTGGCAA
The DNA here is from genome assembly GCF_001194135.2 of Octopus bimaculoides. Taxonomy (NCBI): domain Eukaryota; kingdom Metazoa; phylum Mollusca; class Cephalopoda; order Octopoda; family Octopodidae; genus Octopus; species Octopus bimaculoides. The sequence goes on along the minus strand of NC_068996.1, from coordinate 1,963,849 downwards.
AACATGCAGGTCAATACCCTGATACAACCACTCCGATGTTTCACGGTTGGTACCAGACATTCAGCCTTAAATGCTTCCCCAACTCTGCGACGCACGAAATTTGCACTAGATGTACCGAAAACCTGCGGAAAAACATAAAAATAATATTAGCTTTATGTTGGATACTTTTTTTTTTATATTTTGGGCAACAAACCAGTTTATATGTTGATTAAATACATGTACTATCTTACATCATTGTTACTTTCATCACACCATGTGACTTTTGACCATTGCTCACTGGTCCAATTTGAGTGGTTTTTGTCCCACTGAAGACGTTTTTTCCATATTCGCTTCAGAAACCCATGGCTTCCTCCTGGCTTTACAGCCTTTCAGACCGTACTCTACAAATCTTCTTCTAACAGTTCTGGTTGATATTTGTGAAGTACTTGCCTTATTGAAGTCTGCAAAGAGCTCCGACGATGTTTTTCTTCTGTTTCTGAGCGACTGACGGATGATGGATCTATCACCACGAGGTGATGGATCTATCACCACGAGGTGATGTAACTTTTGTTCTGCCAGTTCTTTGTATTGTATTGACATCTTTTGTCTCTCTGAAGTGCTTGAGAGTCTTTTGCACCTCACATTGAGAACATTTCAGCTTCATGATGAGCTACGATATGACCTCGCTCACACTCACTCAACTCCCTTGTTGTAGGCATTTTACTGATTGCTAATTGTATCTACAATGTATTTTAGCATAAAACTCTGAAATAATCAAGGAAACATAAGTTAATTTTGAATGTTTGTCTTACTTGTGATTGGTTGCATATGTATAGTATGAAACTGGTAATTGATGTTAAAGGAGGGTAAACCAGATATTAAAACTAATGCATATGAATACTAAAAAGATATACATTGTGATAGCAGAAGCCCAAAACATTGGGGTGGCCTAATAATTTTGGACGAGTCTGTATATGTGCATACAACCCCCTCCCTCCCACACACTTTGTGTATGTGCGATTGTGCGCATGTGCGTGTGTGCATTTTTGTGCTTATGTATACTTTTCTTTATACTTCCTTCATTTGAAAGCCATGGTAATTGCTGAGAAAACGCTTCCACTAGCGTTATTGTCTATCATATTATTTAACTCCCAGTACAATTTGATGCGGTGTATAAATGGCTTTTAAACACCTTCCACGCTGCAATTGTTTTTGTTTCAGTACATGAACTCAGATCAGGTCACTTGCTATGCAAATACATCTCCGTAATATATATAACCTAACGAAACACGCCGTTTATCTATCTATCTATCTATCTATCTATCTATCTATCTATCTATCTATCTATCTATCTATCTATCTATCTATTTATCTATCTATCTATCTATATATATATATATATATGGGAGAATATACAAATAATAACAACAGACGAGGACAGGTGGTGTAAATAACAAAAGTATATATTAGTATGACGCTCGGGAATACGGAAAGTCTTTGACGTTTCGAGCTACGCTCTTCAACAGAAAGAATACGGAGACAAGGAATGTATACAACGTGTCTCTTTCGGTTATCGTCAACTAAGTCAATTCACAAGGATCTGGTTCACCCGGACCAAAGTGGAAGTCACTTGCTCAAGGTACCATTCCGCGGGACTGAGCGCAAGACCACATTGTTGAAAACAAGCTTCTTACCACACACTCATATACAGGGCACACACATTTGTATACATATATATATATGCCTTCTTATATTTGTTTACTGGACCTGTTGAAAATAGGAAGTACAGCTTAGCCATTTGCTCATTTCTGTATTTTACAATACTAAATGATTCATATCAAACGACCATTTGTTCCAGTGAAAGAAATTCTTAAGAGACCAGCTGATATCTATGCTGATAGTTGACGTCTTGAATAGCTTTCCTTCAGACACCAGAATAACTAACATGTATCTATTCGATTTCTGTCTATTTGTAAAGTCAATTTTCTACATATTTTTTGCTTAAATATTTGAATATATATTAACGATATAGAAATTTTGAATTCACACCGTTCTTTAATAAAGATTTTGTCTCCACAGACATGTAAGAATTTGTATGTATTTTCTTCTTTCTAAACCAAGTTAGATCCCAATCGGATCCAATCTACTTTATATTTTCAACCTTATCTTTATTGCTGGAAGAAATAAATGTATCAATTTTTTGTTATTTTTAAACATTTTCTTAATTTTCTATTTCTTATATATCTAAGATTTCAGTTTTGAAGGACTGTAATAGGATATTTCTTTTCTGATAACACAAGTAAAATTTCATTTTTTTAAATATTATTTCTCTATTTACTTTTTACCTAGTAAATATAAAATGCGTTCCATTACGGATAAATAGGATATGACAGAATGAAATAATTTTCTAAAGAATTAATGCTTTCTACGGTGAAAACATTTGGTGATTTATCTAGTTTCCGTCAAATGCCTTTATATTACAGAATATATAAAAATAATTAATTAAATACAAATAAAAAAATTCTACTCGTTTACCAATAGTTGCGATTGAAAATTCATACTCTTATCATCGACATTATGTGGATATCAAAATCGCAGGGCGCTGGTTAAGATACCTTGCTATATTTGGTTACATTCTTACCATCTGGGTTCAAGTCTCGACTACACTCCCTTCTACAGGAGTTTTAAAAATACCAGAAAACACTTGCAAGTGTTATGTTAAAGTTAGTTTAATCCGTAGACCCATTATACAAAATACGTTTCTTTATTTCTATGTGTCTATTTAGATAATGGCTCTTACAAGACTGCACGCTCATCTTCGAACTGAGACGAATTTTTTTGAGTTGCTTGATGCTGAGTCTTGTTTCGATTTTGCTTAGTGTGGCTACATTCTATTCGCGGTTTTCTCCACGCTCTATGACATTACCAATTTCTACAGTGACGTATTGGTATGCATCTAAGTATGAATAGTACATTACATTCGCACACACGCATGCTAATATATATATATATATGTGTGTGCGTGCGTTTGTGTGTTTTATGTGTGTGAGTGTGTGTTTAAGTATGTGTATATGTATATATATATATATATATATATATATATATATATATATATATATATATTAATTTATGTATATATTAATATTATCTCAGTTGAAAAAAACTTCGATAATGAAAATATGTTAATAGTTACCAGGGTAGCAAAAATTACACGAAAAATTGGGATATCATACCCGGTTAATGGGTAGACATAACAAGTTAAAGTGATGTATCTTGAGTAAATATGAAGAATAGTAATAAATGGAGCAAAACGCATATAATCAATAAGGTCTCTTAATTCCTAAATATGTTTCAAAATATATGTGCATTCTACTCCAAAGAAGTAAGAGGTGCTGGAATTGCACATAAATTCATCGTCAGGAAACCAACATGCAAAAGCAAGACATGCGTTAAATGCTAAGGTTATATAATGTTATAACCCGCACGCAACCTTAGCATTTAATGCATGTCTTGCTTTAGTATGTTGGTTCCCTGACGATGAATTTATGTGCAATTCCAGCACCTCTTACTTCTTTGAAGAAGGGTGCACATATATTTTGAAACATATGTAGGAATTAAAATAACTTTTTGATTATATACGTTTTGCTCCATTTATTATTATTCTTCATATATATATATATATATTCTCTCGCTTTATTTTATTTTCTCTGTTTATTTCCGTGTTTCTTTCTTTGAAGAGCGTAGTCTCGAAACGTAAAAGATTTTCTCACTTCCCAAGCGTTAAACTAATACATCTGTTTGTTGTTTACACACCCGACTTCGTCTGTTGTTTTGTCTTGTTTTTGTAAATTGCAACTATATATGTGTGTGTGTGTGTATTTATTCGTATATACGTCTATCCGCGTACGTATGTGCATGTGCGTATAGACTACGTTTTGTATATCCGCGTATGTATGTATATGTGCGTATAAGCTACGTTTTGGATAATCGTGTATGTATATGTGAGTGCGTGTAGAGATGTGTATATGAGCATGGTGGTACGTGCATGGGTATATATGCGTATGTATGTACGTGTATGCGTAGTCATATATATATATATATATATGTGTGTGCGTGTGTGTGTGTGTGTGTGTATGCTTGTTTGTATGTATATGTACACGCGTGTGAGTATGTGTATATATATATATACATACATATGTGTATGTGCGTACGTGTATGTGTATTTATATATGTGTGCATATGCGGATTCTATGAAAGAAGTTTTACTTTCCCCATGCCTATTGGAGTAATTTCCCTTTATTCAACGGTGAATTTTCATAGCGTTTTTATTTGTCTTAGTAACTGATCAAATGCCGGAGCAGACTTCAGCCCCGGCATTCGAAACTCTGAGTTTTATTGTGACAACCAACTAATTGTCACATATTATTTTTCTTGATAAATTCCTCTATTTTACATAATATCGAGGTCTCATTTATTCTTTTGTTGTCATATTATTATTATTATTATTATTAATATATATATATACATAAATGATGAAGATCTAAGAAGAAGCTTTGAACAAAGATGAGTGATAATTATGAAACAATAATGTTGCTTTAAATGCCAAGACGGGCTGAGATCGCACTGTCGGCAAATTAACTATGCGTTATATAATTCAGAAGACGAAGCAATTTTTAAAAAAATGAAGAAATTGTTACTTTATCAATTTGGAAGCAATATGAATCAGAATATCTAAACTTATTGAAATAGGATGCCATATGTCAATTTAAGTTCAAGTTTCCAATCAAAATGTCAACTGATCATCAAAACGAAGTTCAGACAATTTATTTAGAGCAGTTCAAAAGAAATGGAAATGGAAAGATAACAAAGAAACTGAAGTGGGCGTAAACTAAACACCTTTTATGAAGTACATGGTTATTTGATATTGTTTGAAAATGATCTGGTGTCGTTAAGAGAAATGTTATGCATGTAAGATATACTTCAGAAAAGTTTTGGAGGTAGTAATAACGTTAAGAGAAAAAGGAAAACAACACGACTGTTGCTTTAGAAAATATTTTTGGCAAGGAATGTACTGTAATATGAATTCGAATTGGTTAATAGCTGATCTCCTGATCAGAATATGTTCGAAGAATTAAAGGGTTCTGCTGATAGTAATTAGTAACAAACTGCATGGGTTTCATCTTCAAAAACTTCATTGCCAAAAAATATTCCACTAATTTATAAGTTCTTTTATTTTTATCAGAAACTTTTAAGGCGGTGGACTGACCAATTTGTTAGTACAAAATGCTTAATGACATTTCGTTCATCTTCATGCTCGGAGTTCAAATTTCAGCGAGATCAGATTTTATAATTTTGGGGAGTATGAAATAAGTACCATCTGAAGAATGAACTCGGGTAATCAACTAATCATCTCCCACATAATATCAAACCTTGGAATGTTTTTCAGAAATCTAGGACCAAAGAAAAAGAAAAAAAACTAGATCGCTGGTGTTGCATGAATTCATGTATGTGAAGTGATCAATAAGTGTCCGTACAGTTGCTATAGTAACGAAGCTAAAGCAGAGTGAGGCGACTTGGAACAAATCGACCTTGAACTCTGCTGTGCATTCGCACTAAATTTTAACAGCTTAGCTCACTTTCGCTGTTTAAAGTGGAGCTTGGAAATAGCATGTGTAGCGTGTGATCGTCGTATTGATCATGACAACAAAAGTTGTGCAGAGAATCTACATCAAATTTTACCAAACGCTTGGCGATACCTGCTCAGATGCTTATGGAAAGTTTTCAAAAAGATTTTTTGCGGTCAAGACACAATCAAGAATAACTTGTGCAACTGAAACCCGAGTGTATTCTTGGTCAGCTGAAAGCAATTTTGGTACAAACTTGGAAGATACGCGTCTCACACCCAACTGAACTGTGAATAATCTGCACATACTCTGATAACTCACGGATGGTGATTCAACGAATTCCCATCACAGCTGCACGCATATATGCGATGTTTTTCTTAGTTCTGCTGGTTGCGGATCTCCCAGAACGTTCGTTAATATCGACATTTTTCAGCCATCTTTAAACGTAGGTTTTGAACCGCTTGTACACTTGTGTTCGTCTCATACATTCCTCTCCATACACTTCCTGTAATATCGCCATCACAACTTTCTTTGTCATGGTCAACGCGACGATCACACGCTATACACGTTCCTTCCAAGCGCTGCTGTAAACAGCGGATGTAAGCCAGAACAGTAGAACTTAGTGCACATGCACAACAGCGTCCAAAGTCAATCTGTGCCAAGCGGCTTTACTCTGTGTGCTTTAGCTTCGTTAATGCGGCAACAGTCCGGATACTTATTGATAAAACCTCGTATAAGCAAAATACGGGTTTCAATAGTGCATTGAATGCTGTTGCACTCGAATGCGGGTTTCGATAGTGCATCAACTGCTGTTGCACTCTTGCATTTAATACACTATTTTGCATCTGAAAATTCTGTTTAGTAAAACTGTCAGAAATTGTTTTACAGCATACTCGGACAAGCAATTTCTAAGGTTCCAGTTATATATATTTAGATAGATACACACATAGATTGATAGACAGAAGGAGATACGCAGACACACACAAACACACACACACACACACACACACACACACATACGCACACACACACACACACACACACACACACACACACACACACACACACACACACACACACACACACACACACACACACACGTATATATTAACAAATTTAACTAAATCAGAACAAATCGAAACTTTTACACAAACATAAACAGAAGATTTGTAGCTTATTCCTCATCAGAGTATGCCCAAAAAATCCTTAAAATTACGCACGTTTAACGTTGATATTATTCACTTTTAGTGGCAACAGTGGCGAAAGGCCACTAGGAATAGCTAACGAATGTACCGGACAATGACCAAATAAACACAACAAACAAAAACATATATATACAATAAACAATGAGAGTGATCTGAAGTACTGGAGGCGAGAGGACAGAAAGTCAGAACGAAGAAAGAAGTACAGTATTAGGGAGGGAAAGAGAGAGAAAGAGCGTGGGAGAAAGGCAAAAACATCATTACAATTTCGCACCTTTAGAATTGATATTGTTCACACACACACACACTCACACACTCACACACATAGAGACACACACACAGAATCATACACACGCGCGCACGCAGTGAGTTCCACACACACACACACAATATCACGTTCCAGTTTGTCGGACAGTTGTGATGAATACAACTGTCCCACGAACGGGAACGTGAAGCTAATTACAGCTATGTGATAATGTGACGGTTTTAATAATAATAACAATGATAATAATAATAATGATGATAATAATAATAAGAAGAAGAAAATGCCTGAATGGCTCACAAAAGGAAAAACCATCTTAATCCCCAAATCCACGAAACGGAGAAACCACAAAACTAGAGACCTATAACCTGTCTCCCTACGATCTGCAAAGCCTTTACTGCAATAATATCGCAGAGATTGAGTAAGCACCTGGAAAATAACTACCTGTTTACAGAAGAGCAGAAGGGATGCTGCAAGGGCTCATACGGCTGTAAAGATCAATTATTGATCAATAAAGCCATAACTGAAGACAGCCGCTGAAAGAAGAAAGGCCTCAGTATGGCCTGGGTGGACTACCAAAAGGCTTTCGACAGTGTTCCCCACACGTGGATTCTGGAAACACTAGCCATAAACAAGGTGAC
>NC_068996.1:1948561-1954804 GCF_001194135.2 Octopus bimaculoides | reverse complement strand
AAACAATAAATTATATTATCTCTGGCTGCCCAGTCCTGGCTAAGAAGGAATATATTCACAGACACGACAGAGCTGGGACCTATATACACTGGAAGCTATGCCAACACTATGGAATAACAACAGAAAAAAGATGGTATAAACACACGCCAGAAAAGGTCACAGAAAACGAGAAAGCAACCATACTCTGGGATATGCCAATACACACAGATAGAGAAATTAAGGCAAATAGACCAGATATAGTTGTCAAAGATCATGAAGAAAAAAAATGCTTTCTAATTGATGTATCAATACCAGCAGATGACAATGTTTCTCTAAAAGAAATGGAAAAACTTTCAAAATACAAAGACCTGGAAATAGAGATAACTCGAATGTTGAGCTTTCTGTTCATGAAGATAATGCACTCTTAAAGTGAGATGCTGAATTTGAGGTAGGATAATATGTTTTTTGAGGTCTTAGAAGCAGTTAAATGTGGTGCCACTTCATGTAAATTAGGTAAGTAAGGCTTACGCAGAAGTGATCAAGATGTATTCGATTAATAGAGTATGTATGGGGTTCTTTCGCTCACTGCTTATTATATGTGGGATGCTCTATTATTCAAATACATACATATGTACATGAATATATATACGTGTGTATAATATATGTATGTATAATATACATGTGTATGTATGTGTTTAAATATATATGTAAGTTTGTGGTTGCATATATTGTTACATTTTCAAGTACCATATACAAACATGAAAAGAATGTATTACTTTTTTCTTTTGAAATTGAATCACATGTATTTACATTTACCATTTTTTCGCCTATAGATCTTAGTTACCATTAATCAGGTACCATTCGAAGAGTATGATTATTTGGAATCAATTTCTGTCGGAGTTGAATTAGTTAAACAATATTAATATGAAATTTACATTCCCCAGCAAACGCCCTCTTCGGACGGTTTCGCATGTCGAAAAGTTTGCAGAGAAAGCATCTCTTCTTAATATGTTGCCTCTTTTTCCTGCATAAACAGTTATTCGGTCCACAGCTGAAAATACTTCTCCTGTGTTCTCATATTTTTGGTAATCTGTGAAATTTTATACTTTCGCATCATCTCGGGAAAATGTGATGCAGATCTTTTCAAGAGGTTTTAAGACACTGAGTTATGAAGCGATGCGGCTTCGATATATCGATAGATTAAAATGAATGTCATTTATTTAAAAAAAAAGAATAATCCTTGAATGGTTGTGGCTTCTTTTTATACAAGTTTCAAATTGACAATGCTTTATGACATATTTCAATTATCTATGCGTCTATGTATCTCTCTTTCTATCTATCTATCTATCTATCTATCTATCTATCTATCTATCTATCTATCTATCTATCTATTATCTATCTATCTATCTATCTATCTATCTATCTATCTATCTATCTATCTATCTATCTATCTATCTATCTATCTAGGTATGTATGTATACCATTATTCAGTTTATTTCAAAACTTCTTGCAAATAGAGAAAGAACCAGTTTCTAATCTAGATCCAAGGTTCCTTCATTGCAATTTCAACATCAACAACAAGGTATGTATGTATGTATGCATGTATGTATGTATGTATGTATGTATGTATGTATTTTTGTATGTATGTATGTATGTTTGTATGTATGTATGTATGTATGTATGTTTGTATGTATGTTTGTATGTATGTTTGTATGTATGTATGTATGTATGTATGTTTGTATGCATGTATGTATGTATGTTTGTATGTGTGTATGTATGTATGTATGTATGTAGTTCATCAGTTTGTCTACCTGGAAAGCACTGTTAATAGATATAGCAATTTCGACAATGAAATTCCATACAGAATTAGGAAAGCAAGTGATGCTTTCGGAAGGCTAGAAAGGCGTCTCTGGAGTCGTCGAGACATATGCAGGAAGACAAAGATAAAGGTGTACAAGGCATTTGTGCTCTCTTCTCTTCTGTATGCCTGCGAGACGTGGGTCACAAATCGATGCCACTTTAAACTGGAACGATTCCATCAGATGTGTCTCAGGCGGATCTATGGCATTAATTGGGAGGACCGCATCAGTGATCTTGAAATATTGGAAAGCTCTCGGTATGGAAGTATAGAAGCTCTTGTGTTAAAGCAAAGGCTCAGATGAAGTGGTTATCTGAACAGGATAAAAGATTCAATGATGCCAAAACTCTTTTATGGAGAGTCAACTAAAGGAGAACGACCTCCAATAAACCAAAAAAAAAAAAGGGTATAAGGATTTGCTGAAGGCTTCCTGAAGAGATGCTTGCATCTCTCCTGACACATGGGAGGGCATAGCTATTGACCGTAGCAGGTGGAGAAGGACTGTGCACGACGGGACAGCTACTTTTGAGAAATCTCGAGTTGCGCATGAGAAAGTAAGGAGGGATGTCAGGAAGGGCATCGCTGTTGCACTTCCAGATGGTAAGAGTCTTCCTATGACGCTGACATGCACTGTCTGTGCAAGACCCTACCTCAGTAAAGATGGACTCATGAGTCATCTTTGTAGTCATAAAGTGAGACCGATGATTGACTACCAGGGCACTGGTGGTGGTGCTACACACCATAATAATCATATCTGTCGGGCATGTGGAAGGGAATGTAATTCGGCGGGAGGACTTAAACGACATGCAAAGGTATATGAAGCCCGATTACAACTACAGTCGGCTATTGCCGGTAAAGGCTTTCGCTGCCAATTCTGTACAAGACATTGTAGATCTTTAGCTGGGCTAAAAAGTCACATTCGATCACAGCACCGATAACAGTTAAGCCTCGTGCAATGGCCATCCTCGATAACGAGGGGTCAGCCATCATGTATGAATGTATGCATGTATGTATGAATGTATGTATGTATATACGTATGTATGTATGTATGTATGTATGTATGTATGTATGTATGTATGTATGCATGTATGTATATGCAGGTTTGTTTGTTTTATGTATGTATTCTTATGCATATAGTTGCATATCTAAACATGCTTATATATATTTAACTGATAAACTTCTGGAAAGATTTTTACAGTTCCAGTGATGGATTGGATCTGTAGTCTTCGAATTAATTTTTTCCTTTCTGGTTTTGAGAAGCCTAATTTCTCAAGATTGGTATGTAGGCAGTGTATTACATATCCCAGGGCCCCAATAATTACATGTATAAACCCGAACATGTAATCTGGATAGAGTAACTGCATATTTCTCAATAGTTCAACGTAGGTTTCCCTTTTACATTGATCTTCAGCTTTATGTTAACATCCGCTGGGCAGCTAATTTCCACAACTGTACACAGTTTCTCTTCTCTTTCCCAAATCATTATATCATGTCTGTTGTGCTTACATTTTCTTGAGGTCTTCACTGGGATATTTCCACCAGTATTTTTTTTATTATCAGTGGCTATGGCTTCTACCATATTGTGGGTTTTTATTTCATTGTCCTCGGAATTATCCTTCCGACGGATTTCATTATAGAATGTCCTAGCTACAACAGCATGTCTCATCGGTAGATAATACTAAGATGACATTTTCAGACAACTGCTTATGATGTGGGTGATATCTTCAGTTTGAACTCCACAAAGTCTGCATCAGTTGTCATATTTTAATGCTTTCCCTGCATCTCTATCCCTGTTGTGCATCAGGTACTTGGTTTATATTTCCTGCTCTTGGACGGACGTATGTATGTATGTATGTATGTATGTATGTATGTGTATCTTGGAAGTAGATTTTGTAGAAATTGTACTCTACACGCTGAAATTAATCACAGTATGGCGAAAAAGGCTGCTGTGTTTGTAAACTCGAGAAGCGAACCTGGAGATATCGGGGTTTCGTGAGAGACAGGAAAAGCGCTGTGTCTGAGGAATGTGTTCTTACAGCACTGCTATACGTGTGCGAAACATAGACAACTTACAGGCAACATATCAAGCAGCTGAAAATATTTCATCAGCATTGAATCTCTCATCACCCTGAAGATAAAGTGATCCTTATGCATGCTTGATGTCATAGTTGTGAACACCGACAAAACCAGTACTGCGAAAAGAATAATCTTGAACCAAATGTATTGCGCTAGTCATGTCAGGATGGGAAACTGACCAGAGGGAACAGGCATCAGCATAAACTTGAGAAGCCGCTTATGGACACCCTAAAAGGTAAACTTAAATTCGTTGAGATTGATATGGATATCTGGGATATATTGGTCAAAAGCTCTTCGTTAAGTAGAGAGGTTGTTAATTACAGATGTTGTGTGTTTGAGCAAAAGCGAATGGTGCATGCTACTTTGAAGCTTTTATTTCGTAAGCTGGACCCAAGTGCGGAAATTGAAGTGCAATGTGTGTGGCTGATTCCTTCTCCCAATCGAAGCATCTGCGACAAACGAAACACGTGGCAATCGAAAGCTGGGCTTAAAAGCCATCTGCGAGCACATGATATTGTAATGTTCAATAAAGTGATGATACTCTTCTGACAAGAAGATTCAATCAGCATTCATTCGTTTCTAAAACTAGCAAAAAATACAGCCAATTCACAACTTAGAGACTTTGTTTACTTGGAATTAGCTGATGAATACCTCCATTGCTACACTAAATTTTAACACGTAGCATGCTCATGATCAGTTCAGTAATATTTTATGAATAATGGTATATTTCACAGAGCACCAGATAAGCCGGTTTTCGTTAAACGAAAGCTTAGTCTACAGTTTCTAGGTACGTTGATGTAATTTGTGATTTTGGTTGGTGCACCATGTTACTGTTTGATAAGGTAGACAATATTTAATTAGACAAATTCGTGGGTCGTAAAACTTTCGTGTTCAAACGTTTACTTGTAGCAAGCTTGTCTTTGATTAATAATGTTTCGGCATTCTTTTTCTGATGTGGTGAATAGCTGAATATTTCATGGATAGGATTTGAATGCCTTGCAACGAATAAAAGTAAGGCGATTTGTCCAGCTTCAAGTATTTATTTTCGTTTCGTATTTAGTTCCGAGCAAATTTGAAGCAGGTACATGTTAAGGGTTTATCAACGAATTAAAATTATACATACTGAAGTGTGTAAATTTTATATATATATTGCTAATCAGATTTTTCAGCCATTGCTGCATAGACGTTATAGCTTTGTGATTCGACACAAACTGTGAGAATCTGCCCAGCAGTTATATTTTAGACTCACAAGTTTATTTATTCATTTGTATTCTAGAAGAATCCAGAGGTTCTTGATGTTTGTGGAGACTTGTGTTCACCAAATATCAGTGTTACTTTGCTAATTAAATTATCATATAATTGAATTTTATAGAAATGTTAACAACACAACATCAATAATAATAACAACATAAGAATAAGGATATTAACATTAACATTATTATATCAATAGAACAATGATGTCGGAACTCTTTTATCCACAATATTTACAGATATTTGAAGAATATTGATAGGAACACGAAGAAGTGACTCAAATTTAGATTCCCTACACACAAGCACACACAAGGACAGACAGGCACGCGCGCGCATATACACATACATACACATATGCGTATGTTGTACACATCTTCTAAAAATTGTGATGATCAAATAATGATCAAATTCCATCATCACTGCCGGATTTTAACTTCACTTAGTAATAAATTTTACAAAGCAGAAGTATTTCATAGAACATATTCTTGCATGTTGCCAAATAATTACTAAAACAGTAGTTTTTTTTTTCCAATTTATTGTTTGTGTAGTGGCGTGCATCTCATAATGTGTTTCCAGTGCGGTCAAGTTTTCAACAATTCGAGAACTTGATATGCTGAATCAGATTACTAGTTTTACAGTTCATATTTGCATTTAGTATTCAGAGGAGTTTAAGCAGTATTATCAACATTACTTTGAAACATAGTAATTTCCCATCAAATTTTCCTTGGACATTATATTAGGCGTTCTTAGTTATCTACTTGGGAGCAAAATATTCACTTTTAATAGTGTAAGTAATTTCCTAATTCAATGTACAGTATATGCAAACTCAGTAGTGACAAACATGGTAGAAAAGAATAACAAATAAATAATAAACAGAGAAAACTATAACATTGATTAAAAAATTTATTTAAAGCAACTATGGAAAAAATCCTTCGGGGATTGTTTCCAAATTTTTGAAATTTAGTAGAGTGGTTAAATGAATTCAATCTTCGAACATTTTACATTAAACCGTAAAATATACAAAGGTGAGAATTGTAGTCATTTTAAAAAATAGCACAAACAGCGTAACGGATATATAT
>NC_068996.1:1947898-1948387 GCF_001194135.2 Octopus bimaculoides | reverse complement strand
ATATATATATATATATATATATATATATATATACGTGTGTATGTATATGTGTGTGTGTGTGCGTGTGTGTGTGTGTGTGTGTGTGTGTAAGTGTGTGTAAGCGGGTAAGACAAATGAAGAGATGCAAAATATAAAGATTAATCACATACCTGGCTTCGTTGTTAACACTGACGTAATCACTTACGTAAATGTCCGCAACTCATCAGTGTGATCATCATAGCAATATAATTTGCAGAACTATACACGAGACGACTGCATGAGATTGAACATGTATATTGTTCTACCAATTACATTTGGGGTTATATTTCAAAAGTCTTTGTTTTGGCGCGCCAAATACCGGAAATAATTGTGCAGAAAATAATTCTCTGCGGTGAATTTTGCCGGTTAGAGAACATGGTTATTTAAATTTAAATAATAAGGGTGAACAACTGAATATTAATTTGATCAATATCAATTTAAAACCAGTGGCTTAGCATATTGAAAAATCTG
>NC_068996.1:1936226-1947671 GCF_001194135.2 Octopus bimaculoides | reverse complement strand
ATAGATAGATAGATAGATAGATAGATAGATAGATAGATAGATAGATAGATAGATAGATAGATGGATAGATTGATAGATATGCATACAAACATCAGTAATCGATCATTAGATTATGTCATCAAACACAAAAAAAATATTTTACCTTTGTTCATGATTTAACATAAGAAAACAACGACTCGTAGAAATCAAAAGAATTGAAACAAAAACTACACATTTACATATACATAATTATACACAACGGGCAAAATATATACATACATAACTTCGAGGTTGTCGTGTCAGAGAAGCACAAAGCCAGGTTCTTTTATATTGATATACAATTCACAACCATAATATTATCAATGCCACATGAATCTCACTATTTGCCAAAGTATTTAATTATCAATCGAATGCCTGTTCAAAGCAAATGACAGCCAAAAACAACCTGAAATAATTTTTGACAAGGTAAGTTTGATCGAAAGGTCAGTGATAAAAACAGGTTGTATCTGTATTGATAGACGTTGGGGGTGTTGGTGAACTTTTATTCATTCCGATCATCATATCAACATATAGACCTGAAGGATAATATTCATCGATGTAAATATTAACAATAAAATCAGAGATCTCATTTACAGTATCTAGCACAAGAACTGTGACCAAATCTGAAGCTCCTTATCAAAATACACGCGAGTACACCGACAACGAGTTACCGATCCCCTTAAGTAATCAATTGGCAAAACGATAGAAAAATTTATTGAAATTTTATATAATTTTCCCCTCAAATGATGTTATAGCAAGGCAAAAAGAAAAAAAGAAAAAATTCAAACCTGTCTCTAAATAGACAACAGTAATAATTTAAATTTGGCTTCATTTAAAAAAAAATATTCACCCAAAAACTATTATTATATTATCAGCATTGTCTCCGTTAACTATCCAACAATGCCGTCTATCTATTACCATGTAAATATTCATCCAAGTGTAACTTGTATTCATCTCAAAATAGTTATTGTTACCATACAAACTATTACTTGAAGTCTTTTATAAAATATGAAAATATTTTTGAAAATAGGAAATTTAAAAAAGAAATGTAAAAATTCAGTGTTGTAAGATTTTAATGATTAGTACATACATATATATGAGTCTGTGAGTGAGTGTACACATACATACATACATACGTACATACATACATACATACATACATACATACCTACATACATACATAGGTACATACGTACATACATACCTACATACATACATAGGTACATACGTACATACATACATACATACATACATACATACATACATACATACATACATACATACATACATGTAAAATTGCCCTTCTACCAACAAAACGTATTTTTACTGGTGTAAAAAACAGTTTGAAAGTAACAAAGTCTCTAAAGCAACATATTTCATATGACCTTAATGACTGGAAAACTAAAGTCCGATAAGATGCGCAATAGGCTAAGTTCTGCAGTCGATATAATTAACTAAATTGACAGCTATAAATGCTTGAAACCTGCTAAATAATTTTTGAGGGAAAGAACAAAATAGTATAGATTTATTAATTAAATGAGGCTTACATTATGTTTTATAGAAGGAACATCTACGCAGTTCAAGTCCTTCTAAAATTAACTGTATCATTTACCTCGTTATTTGATCGGTATAGAAATAAATCTGTAATAGCAATATCAAGCTGGGCAGTGTAGTTGTAAATGTCTGCTAATAATGCATGATGTTCACGAATGTATCACCTTTGATAATAGCTGTTCTCGACGAATTTGTCTTAATAGTAAACAACAACGCATCAGCTTTATTTAAAAGCACATTTATTAAAATACTTAAATGTTTATATGCTGCATATTTTTCTATTCTTTGCTTTTCTCATTGAAAACAGCTTAATGAAAATAAATAAATAAAATGATAATTTGACAAAAGAACAACCATGGTAAATCCGGAAGCGTATTTATGCTTGGTCAATCGTTGTAAAGTATCATAAACAAAAACTTAATCTTAGTTACAAATTACTCGGTCAATAAAGGCACACCAATCACAAAATTACAATTGAAACTCAGCACACCAGTATATACACATACATAAAAACACATACTAACATGTCTACATACAAAAGTCTAAACGTTTTTTTTATCCCCTGACTATCCATTTGTCTATTTATTGATGTCAATCTTTTCTCAACCTTAATCTCACTATTATTACTCGTTGTAAACCCACTCCTATAATATATTCTTTACTTATTTTCCTGCCTTTGTTCTCTTCCCGGTGTTTCACAGAGGACAATATGATAAACTATTGCTGTTTTATGTGGATATTTCATGTTATGTTTGTTCTTCTACTTGTCATGTCCTTTCACTGCACTACCGAGCGCAGCCCTGTGTGCTTTGGGTTTGTGCTGCGGTTTATTGTGATACTCTTATTTTTACTATACCGAAAGTGCTTTACGTAGGATGTGCGCGGCGGTGCTTAGTAGTGTTATTTTCTGTATGTTACATACATTCGTAAGTCCTGGTGTTTTAGTTATGAATCTGATTTTTTAAAATCATACTTCATGCACCTAATATTCCAGGAATTGTTTCCCTTCTTAGGCTCCACATTCGAGTTATCTTTATTTCCAGATCTCTGTAATTTGAGAGTTTCCCCTGAACGCTCCAAGTTAGTGCTGTTCAAAATATTTATTTACACCAGGATTGGTACCCTTTTCCAATAAGTATTTTATTCCACGTTGTGAATAGAAACACTAGCATCTTTATGGTTACGTAGCCCTCACAGGGGCGAATTTCGGACCACGAAATAATTTCAGTGGGCATTAAATTTCAATAAACAAATACAACTCAACAGGAATGGCGGGATGCGTCTTGAAAGAGTTGAGAAAAAATAAAGCAATCCCTCCTACCAATATGGATGAAGACTTCCTTCCCCCACACCCCGTTACGGGCAACAATACAAGGGAAGGAGAGGAGGAGAAAAACAAAACTATCATGGTACAAAGTCCAGGTAACAGTAACAACAATAGTAGCAGAAACAGCAGCAACATAGCAACGACAACAGCAGCAACCGCAACAGTGACAGCAGCCGCAGCAGTAGTAATATTGATAGCAACAACAACCGCGAAGCAGACAGCAACGGCAAAAGTGACAACAGCAACAACAACAAAACCAATATCAACAACGTCGATAAGAACAACGACAACAAAAACGGCTGCAACAGTAACAACAACAAAAACAATACAATACCAATAACAATAATAAGAATATGTTCGCAGCAGCAGCGGTGAAGAACAAACAGCGATTTACTGTAGACCTCACAAATAGGGAACAGACGCTACCACGGGCATGAAAACTAATAAAACAAGAGAAAAATTCGGCCAACCACTTGACAGTTCCATCAGAGACAATTGAAGCGGTGGAGAGAAGAACGGTGCTTTTCAGATGCATTTCAGCAGACACGAAAAAAGCAACGATTCACCTCTAACGATCCAACGGCCGCCTATTCAGACCATAAGTTTGGAATCTGTATGGTGGACGTAGATAAGACGCGTAGGTTTGGAAGCGGGTATTGGAAGCTGAACATGTTTCCAGCATGTAAGGCTCACAGGGACCGAGTCAGCAATTTAGTTAAGCAGAAGTTAACAGGTGGGGTCGTCAACAACAGGGGATGGGCGACTCTCGAAAGAGAGATTAAAGTAATGTCGATAGGATTTAGCAAAGAAATAGCATTAGAAAAATAGAAGATAGGTGGGGTTAGTAGCTAAATTAGACGAGGCGATTTGTAGTGCCATTGCAACCGACGTGCTAGTAGCGAGAATGGCATGAGACCAGTTCTTTAGTGCGAAACATGAAGGCTGCATTGTCAGAGCTAAGGCGCGTGCTCCAAGAAATGAGAGGATCAGAGCTATTCTATTGGCCCGCGTGTTAGAGGGTCATCGTGATAACAAAACCACAATTCGGTCTTTGACAGACCGAGACGGACACGAGCTGAGCGATTCTAGGAGGATGTATGAGGCCTTTCGCCAGCACTTTGCACGGTTGTACGGAGAGAATGGTGGGGCGATGGTGGCGGACTTCAGTCATTACCTCGACGGCTTGCCGCGTCTCTCGGTGACCGACGCTGAGTACTGTGAAAGGCAGACACCTTCAGGCGAAATTGAGGATGCCCTTGTCGGCTGCACGTGGCACAAGTTACCCGATTAGATGGTCTGCCCTATGAACTTTACGTAAATATACCAGACTTGTTCTCTAAACTCCTCGAAGCGCCCTACTGCAACTGGCAGCAGAACGGGAGTATTCCCAGTTCTGTGAGAACGTAGGGACGCTGATAAGGAAAGGCGAAAACAAAAAGGACTTAACTTCAGGCCCATAACTCTGCTTAACACAGAATTTAAGATCTTGACCAAGGTATTAGCAAAGAGGTTGGCGCTTGCCGTCAAGGATTTGGTTGGGAAGGCGCAAACCTGCTCAATCCTGACTAGGTCCATACATGACAACCTCCACCTCATGCGATACATCATAAAAAGGGTAAGGTGTAAAATGGCTTCGGTGGGGTACTGATCAATTTCGATCAATCAAAAGCTTTCAATAAGCTCGAAAATCGATATCTAGAGTCCTAAAAGCGGTTGGCATCGGTCATGTCCTCAAAGGTTGGATCTCTGCAATGCACAGCAGCATCTGTTCGTTGGTCAAAATTAATGGCCACCTCTCAGAACCGTTTCAAATTTCTCGATCGGTCCGTCAAGCGTACCCTCTCTCCTCCCTTCTGTATATATTGATTCTTCAGCCTTTACTGCAGAAGCTTGAGTTTCTACAGCGCATCCCACGCAAACTGGGACGCAGAAGTGCTTTGTCGGCATATGCGGACAATATCACCGTGATGGTGTCAGAAATCGAGATTGTTGGCGCATCATTAGAGGAATATGAAAAGTTGACGAGAGCAAAACTTAACCTGGAAAAGTCGGTAGGCTTGCAACTCGGCACCTGGAGAAGCAAGTCTATGCCGTCCAACAGCATCGCTATGCGTTGGATGGATGGACGGGTAAAGTTGCTTGGGGTTTGGTTTGGACCGGACCTCTTGGTGGATAAGAACTGGAACGAGGTGACGAGCAGGGTAGTCAGTATTGCAGCCCCTATTTGTACCATGTACTTCTCAAGATATTTACTCACTGTTCCCAGAACTCCGACAGTTATTAGTACTACTACCACCATTTTCATCGACCACAGCTGCTGAATCTCCCTAGCTAACATGTCATATCTATATAATTATTATTATTATTATTATTATTATTATTATTATTATTATTATTATTATTATTGAGTGAGAGAGTAGTGAATGCCATCAAAGTGACACTGGGGTAAAATATTCGAAGCCCATTATACCCATCATGACTACCCGTCTGATAAGGGTACACCAGGCACATACATCACAACCATATGTACGCGACATGGTGATCTCATATCAAGATAAACAGCGCATGACTTTGCAGGTGGGACCCAGTTAGAATTTTCTTCAGGTCGAGGAGCCTATCCTACACAAAAGGTCCATGAATAAATTTTGTTTAAGGATGTTGAACGAAATACCCATGTTTTCAGAGGTGAATTATTCAAACCCCAAAGAATTCCTCTCAACACACAGCTATGAAGCTTCCCTACTACTTCTGCTCTTAATCAGAGATGCACATATCGTCAGCCACTAAGGGACATGCGCAATTGGTTATGGTCAAACAATTGACAAGAAAATCTGTGGTATTGAGCAGAATATTTGCTGTAGCCCATCTTTTTATACCAAGACAAAACAATGTACATGATAACACTTCCAATCAGTTAAAATCAGAAGCCATGAGAGCCACAGCCTGGTACATCGTCCTGGCATTTATTATTATTATTATTATTATTATTATTATTATTATTATTATTATTATTATTATTATTATTATTATTATATTCCGTAGTCTTATCACGTGTTGCCACTGCACTACCGAGCACAGTTATGTGTTCCTTGTGTATGTGCTGTGCGTAGTGGTGCTATTTTCTGTGTTAGATGTTTTGATTAATCATTTGTCAGAATGTTTTTTAATCATACCTAATTCACATATTACTATAGGAATCGTTTCTTTTTTAAGGCTCTATTTCCAGAACATTGTATTTCGATGATTTCTCAATTTCTTTTAGAGGTACATCGTCATCTGTTGGCATTGATAAATCAGTTAAAAGGCATTATTTCTCTTCGTTTCCTCTGACAACTATATCCAGTCTATTAGCCTTGATCTGTCTATCTGTATATATCGAGATATCCTACAGTATGTTTGCATTGTCATTGTGTGAGACCTTTTCTGGGATATGCCTCCACTATCCCTTTTTCCTTGTCGTTCCATAGTGTTAGCATAACTTCCAGTGTATAATAAGTCTTACGTCTGTTTTAACCAGGAAGGGGCAGCGAGAGATAATATTTATTGTTTCTTCCCCACCATATATTCTGCAGCTATTTATTGTATTATTCTTCATTATGTATTTCTCAACCATTGTTGGGATTTCACTTTATCTGTTTCTGTTCTGCTTAGCTTACCCCATTACCATCATCATTATCATCATTGTTCTTTGTGCTGCTGTTTTTGTTGTCATTATTATTATTTCCTATACGCACAACATAATAGGCTGTTGAGAAAATATTCCTACCATCAGCCTACAACAAGTAACCTTAGATTATTAGAACCTTCCTAAGTAACCTATCTCTACCTAATAAGGTTGTTTTCGGGAGCTGCTCTAGACTAGGTTTTATGCCTATTTCCTCAATCCATCTGTTCGAATCTTTAGGGATAGTACCTAATGTATCTATAACTACAGGGATACATTTTACCTGCACTTTCCATAGTCTTTGTAACTCAAAATCTAGGTTCTGGTACTTGGCTATTTTTTCTATACCTCTCATATTGACTTTGGAACTGTAAAGTTAATTATCTAGCACTTTCTATGCTCCTTCTCGACTACAACTCTATTACACTGTCAGTTTGAATTTTTAAATCACACAAACTCTTATATTGCATACTTTCTAGCTCTTCACTAGGTTAATGTTCATACCATTAATCAGTAAGGTCTAACCTTAGCTTTCTACATAACTTCCAGTGGATTATTCTCCTCAGATCGTCATGTCTTTTCTTGCATTCTTCCTGTGCCAGCATGCTGTATTTACTTACTATATCAGTAACAATTTCTTCCTTTGTTTTACATAACCTAGATAGAAAATCTTCCTGACTTTTGTCTATCTTGCCTTTTAACCAATTAATCCTCAATGCCTAATCTTGTGCTGCTACTAGCAAACATGCCTTATTATTACTATTTCATGTCACTACGTTTGGATATTTACCATGCAAAGCCTTCTCTCACCAGTCAGACAATCTTGTTTCTTTTAACTAGTTTTTTTAATTATATTTGTCCATTTTTTTCTATATCCTCTACTATCATGCTAGCAGCTCTTAGTAACATTTTTCGACTGTAAGGCGGCGAGCTGGGAGAAACGTTAGCACGCCGGGCGAAACGCTTAGCAGTATTTTGTCTGTCTTTACGTTCTGAGTTCAAATTCCGTCGAGGTCAACTTTGCCTTTTATCCTTTCGGGGTCGATAAATTAAGTACCTGTTACGTACTGCTATTGATGCAATCGACTGCCAACTCCCCCCAAATTTCGGGCCTTGTGCCTAGGGTAGAAAAGTATACCTACTCTATCTAACTCCACACAGTTTTCTACTGACATACTTCTCCCACCTTTGTTTCAAGAAAATACAATTTTTACTACTCCTGATCTTGGGTGCGACCATTCATTCATATTCAATGCCTTCATAATTCTATCTAGATTTGCTAAATCAGACTTTGTCCAATCTACAAAAGCTGTTGAATATCCAGGTAATGATACTACCCAAGTATCCTCGATCGGCAATATAATGTGAGGATAAAGGGAGAAAAAAACAACAACAACACAAAACAACGGTGTATACAACTGAAAGAAAGTAAAAAAGACACATTCTAATTAACAATAAACAGAAAAATATTCTAAACAGTCTAATAAATTCTTTGGAAGATTGTGTGAACAGTAAAAACAACTGCTACAAGTGCCTGCCGCTCAAAGACTCAGGAAGCTATTTTGGCTGTCTTAAAGCTAATTTCGCATCAAGTCTAACGTAAAAGAGTTAGACTTATCACAGCTTAAACTAAGAAAAATAAACTGGGAAAATTTCTCAAAAACCAGATTGCGTTTCTTTGCAAATGAGAACAAAGAGAAAAATGTACGTTAAAATGGTAGATTCAACCAAGACAAGGGCTGCTGAAGCTAGATATACCTCCATCGATCCACTTTAGCTCCTGTGCTTCAGGCAAAGTAACTAAAATGACGGTAGGAACATTTAAGCAACGTGAATTTTTGTTGATTTTCACTTCTGTCTCAATAGGAATCTCTAAGCCATATTGGTATGGTGCTCAGTCGAGGGTGCCGAGACCAATTATAAGGATTTGATGGTACAGTACAAACGCTAACTTGCTACATTTCTCGCTCGAATAGCCAATTCATAGATACCTACGTAGAAGAATTAGACAGACTAGGTAAGAAAACGAGAAAGAACAGTAATGGAGATTAGCTGCCAGCTCCACTTTCCAGAAGATCATTAGTAAAATAAATAGCGGGAGAAACCACTTTATGTCCAATACTAGAAACAAATGAATAGACACTTCGTCTTCTCAAAGTAGCAAACAGTAACACGATAAGTCGCTGCTTTTGCGGAAGCTACTTATTGTAAAGGACTATGAAGAAAGAGGGAGTAAGGCAAAAAATGAATTTACTTTAGAGTTGAAAGAGTTCAGGTCATAAGAAGGATAAAATGAGCACTAGCTGTCGAAAGAAAAGAAAAATTACAAAATACACTCAGCGCAAAATAACAAAAAGTATTCAGTATAAAAATGAAACTTGATACCTCTCCACCCATCCACTGAAAATGGTGAAGATGAAAGCAAGCTAGAGTAACTGAGATTTGGTTTCCTTCAAAAATTTAACAAATAACATTGCTAAAACTATACATGTAGGGTGCCATAAATTTTTCGATGATGTAAAAATAAGACGGGTATAGTTAGGTTCCAGTTGTCAGATTCTGTAAGGTAACCTTTCATAGATATGCATGAAATAGCTCCATTTTCCGGTCTTCCAGTACTTAATTCGTTTGAATTACCTGGGTCATGTAATACAACTACAACGTGAAATACTTGCCCTGAAAAGCTCATAGAAAGAAATGGCGAGGAGAGGCCAAAGACGAATTAACACCAAACAATCAACAGGGACATGCAGCTGATTAGCAGGAAATGGAATGACGCATTTTGAGAAGCGAAGATCCTCTATCGCTGGTTCACTTTGACCGCCTCATGCGTCTCAGGATATTGAGAGCTTCGAGATCTACGTAAATTAGGTTCGAAATAAAGGAAACATACAAACGATAGGAAGTTAGTACAATTAAAATACTATAGCGAATTAATAAAATCCATCTTCAAAGATATAGTTTTTCATATTCAACAGACTCAAGGGCCTTAAATGGAAACTTGATTTCCACAAGAAAACAATACCCGTAAAACCAGTTAGAAAAGACATCATGCCCAATAACGCCATCTAAGTGGTCAACATTCATGATTTATTTCTTAATTATCTTTTGTTTTAACACACATTGTTGCTTATTTCGGTGTAAATGTTTGTGTTTTAAAATCTTAATTCATCCATTTATATTATGTACAATAACTTTAACATCACCTCACAAATGTATAAAACATTCTCAACATATACGTTTCCTTTCTAAAAATGAGATTAACAATTCTTTGCATATTGCGTTACTCTTCAAGACTTTGTGACTAATAAAGAACTCGCCCTTGGTTGGGATTGGAGATTTCGTTTCTCAAGTTTCTTGTAAATTCTATTGTCTTGTTGTTTACAGGTTTCTATGTAAATCCATCCCCCGTCCACCATCTTTGTAGTCTTAATGTTTTTGCGTCCTTGTGGCCAATAAAGCAAGCATTATTACTATTATTATTATTATTATTATTATTATTATTATTATTATTATTATTATTATTAGTAGTAGTAGTAGTAGTAGTAGTAGTAGTAGTAGTAGGAGTAGTAGTAGTAGTAGTAGTAGTTGTTGTTATTGTTGTTGTTGTTGTTGTGGTGGTGGTGGTGGTGGTAGTAGTGTCATTATTATCGTTTGTATACTTTTTATTGTTCCATGACGGACCAAGATATATTTTTCATGCTGAATAGGATTCCTGACAGCGTTATCAAATTCCGTTCAATGATCGCCCGCCCAACACACGCTTACCACTCACTCTTCTGTGTCAGCTTTAAGAATAGAAACAAACAGATGTCATATTTCGTGGAATTATATGCATACCAATATACAGTGAAGGGTATCGACGTACATCCCATACATGTACACAGAAATACACACACGCAGCGATGTGCAGAGCTTATTTATCACCGGTTTCAATACATACATATGTGTGTGTGTGTGTATGTGTGTGTGTATATATATATATAAATATATATGCGTGTATATATATATATATATATATATATATATATATATATATGAGTGTGTGGGGGGGTATATATATATATGTATATACGTATATATCTACACACGCACACATATATTTTCTTTTATTCTTTTACTTGTTTCAGTCACTTGACTGCGGCCATGCTGGAGCACTGACTTTAGGTGAACAAGCCGACCCCATGACTTGTTCTTTGTAAGCCTAGTACTCTCGTTCTCTTTTGCTGAACCGTTAAGTCACGGGACGTAAACACACTAACATCGGTTGTCAACCGATGGTGGGCGGACACACAAATACACATACACCCACACACACACAAATATATACGAAGGACTTCTTTCGGTTTCCGTCTACCTAATCCACTTACAAGGATTCGGCCAACTCGAGGCTACCGTAGGAGACATTTGCTGAAGATGCCACGCAGTGGGACTGAACCCGGAACCATGTGGTTAGGAAGCAAGCTCCCTACCACATAGCCACTCCTGTGCCTATGTATACGTATTTATATGTGTGTGTGTGTATATATATATATACAAACATATACATATACATATATATTCACTGACAAATTGGCACGCATATATATATGATATATATTAATTATGTATATCATTGTATGTAGACATAAACATCATATATACATATACTATTTATGCAGGCATGCATTATCATATTTACTTAATAAACTTGTTGTTTTTATATGATATACATATTGATTTTAAACGTTGGGATAAAGCCAGCAATTTAGGTAAAAGAAGTTAAATTGATAATATCCACCCCAATGTTTCACTGGTCTTTATTTTATTGCCCGGCATGCTAACGATTCTGCCAGCTGACTGTCCTCTATTATTATGTATATATATATATATATATATATAT
>NC_068996.1:1923622-1930289 GCF_001194135.2 Octopus bimaculoides | reverse complement strand
AGAGAGAGAGAGAGAGAGAGAGAGAGAGAGAGAGAGAGAGAGATAGAGAGAGAGAGAGAAAAGAACCTTTTTAGAAAGTTGAAAGACAATAACCTTTGGAAAGTGATTTCACAAAATGTGTGTAAGCTTTGCTTTTATATATGTGGAAGCGCTTTCAGTTCTTAACGTTTTCAAGCATGTGTTATTACATATAGTGGAAGTCGTTTTCAGTAAAATTGTTATCGACTATTTCCGGTTTAGTTTCGGACTCAGAAATCTTATGAAACATTCTTTTTTTGCCTTCCGGAGAAGGTTATTCTCTTTATTTATATTATGAAGAGGAAAAATTGTAAAGTTTCCTTGTGCACAGGTGTTCAAATGATCGCTACACAGTGCGCATCTAAATGCGGGATGTTTTGTTTGATGATCATGCACATTTCCAAGGCTGGTTAGTTTCGTTTTTGTTTCCCCAATATAGTGTTCGTTGCATCGTGGGCATGTGATACAATATATCAGGTTTTTGCTTTTAAAGTTTATATTTGCATTTACCTTTAACTCCATTCCATTCTTGATTTTTTTGGTTGGTCCCTATTAAATCACATGTCCCACATCAGGGGTCCCCATATTTGGTAACTTGCATCATTTCTTGCTCTGCTGCAAATCTTGCTTTGGTTAGAAGTTTCTTAAGATTTGGTGGTTGCCTTCGGCTGTTGATTATTTGTCGTTCCTTGATTATTTGGCAGAGACATGGGCACTGGTGTAGAATTGGTAGAAGGGGTTTGGCTGTTTGTAGAATATTATGGTTCTTGGAATTGTGAGTGATAACAAATGGGATATGTTTATGTTCATTTATCCGTTTATCCTCAGTGTGAGTGTTTTCTCTTCTTAGTTTAGAGATTGGGATATTTTTAGCTTCAGGTATCGCTTGATCTATTAGTTTGGTGGAGTAGTTTCGTTTTTTAAGGAACAAGTTAAATTCTACAAGTTGTCTTTCTCTTCTGTTTGTCTCTGAAACTACTGTACATATTCGTCTTGCCATATTAAAGGGTATGTTCCTTTTAGTATGGGAAGGATAGCAAAATCTGAAGTCTAAATATTGGTGTGTGTCCGTGTTTTTGTAATGGATGTCAGTTGTTATAACCTCATTCTCTTTAATTATTAAGATATCTAGGAAGGGGAGTTCCCTTTCATTCATTTCCATAGTGAATTGGATTGATTCATGGACGCTGTTTATTGTTTCAGAATATAAAGCAGTCATTCAAGTATCTTTTCCCGTTTCCCACTAGGTATCAGTGGAGGTTTTGACCAAAAGAAATCTGAGATAAGCAGCAGATTTTTCCTTCCAAATATCCCATTACTAGTGTGACAAGTGTAGGTGCTACCCTGGTACCCATCGCAGTCCCATGTATTCGTAGGTAGTATTGGTTGTCAAAAAAGGAGTAGTTACTTTCTAGTACTAGCTGTAGCCCTTCAACTATGAACTCCTTGGAGAATCTTTCTTGAATTCCTTGTGGGTGTTTGTGTATTCAGAACTCTATTGCTTCTCGTCCTAAGTTATGAGAGATATTTGTGTAGAGGCTGACTACACCAAAGCTGACTAATATGATTTCTTTGTTTACTCCTTTTGGAATGTAGTTTAGGAAATCCATATCGTCTCTAATAAGACTAGGGACCAATTTACATAAGAGTTTTAGAATTGTATCAAGCACGTTGCTTAGTCATTGTGTGCTTGATGCCGGTCGTGCTACAGTTGGTCTTAATTTAAGATCAAGTGGTCTGGGAATCTTTATATAGGGAGTCTAGATGTCCTTCAAACTATCCTTGATTTCTTTAGGTTTGTGGATTTTCGGAAGACCATAGATCTTACTGGTTTTTACTTCAAACTTAGTAAGGTAAGCTAATTAATTTTTTGTAAGTTCATTTTTATGTATTTGTATGTTTACTAATCTTATTTAACGTATACCTATCTAGATTATTTTCCATTTTTTTTCAGAAGTGTTGGTTATTTAGGTGCTCAAGGACCATTTCTCTATAATGGAGTTTGTCCATTATGACAATTGCCCCTCTTTTGTCCGCTTCTTTAATAATGATTGAGTGATCTTTTTGTAAAGATTCCAAAGTTTCTTCATGCATAATATTTGATTTTTGCATGGCCCATCGTGATATTGGATTTTGTAGATCTCTTCACATACATTATATATTCCTCTAAGTATCTTCTTCTGTTTACTGGAGGTAAAAAGTTTGTCTGGTTCTTCACAATCGATGGGACTTCATTGTATTTATTTTGAAAGAAATCTTTCAGGCGGACTTTTCTGAAAAATTGTTCCGTGTCTTTAATAAGATCTATAGTGTTGTGTTGTGGGGTTGGTATAAATTTGAGTCCATATTTTAGAAGGTTAACTTCGTTTTCCTTGAGGTTTCTTTCTGAAATATTTATTACTTTATATCAGTCTTCTCTTTATTTATTTTAAAATTGCATCTATTTACTGTATCCTTAGGCTTCTCTTCTGTGTCTGTTTTGAGATCGTATATCTTTTCTTTTTTATGAGGTATTATAATAATTACTTTTATTGATGGTATTGTTATCATTATAATAATATTTCAATTTTGAGTGGTTGGTTCAGTTACTGAATCTCCGATATTTTTGTTGGGAATTACGGTTACTTTGGGTTAAAGAAGAGTATTTTTCGTTTTCTCTATGGTTATTTTTTATCTTTGCGTGTTGGATAGGTCTTTTTTTTTTATCTTTAATTCTATTTTGGTTAGATTTGCTGAAATATTTGTCTTTTCTCCGTTTCGGACCTTAGGTCTGTCAGAGTTGTTTCCCTTCAATAGGTTGTATGATCTGTATGTGAACCACGTCTGACGGGGTTTTGTTATTTTTTATCATTATTATTGTCGCGGTTTTCAAGAAGTCCATCTCATACATTTGTGGATATTTCTCTAACCACTTAATTTATTTCTTTAGTATTCCGTTGGATTTTTCCTCTTGTTTTTGTACTGCTCTCTTCCAAAAATCAAATATCATGTTTCCCAATAATCCTTCTGTTCGATCAGATATTTGTTTATATATGAAGGAATCATAACTTTCAAACTTCTCTTTCTGATGTACTGAGCGAAATTTTAGTAAGTTGATGTCTGTATCAAATTTTTCAAGTGCGAGATTTAAACGAATCTGAGTTTATTTATTTGACTCCGAATTCATATAGTAAAGGCGGAATTTACGCGGAATAATCTTCGTTTCATGGTTTTTCCACTTTATGTATGTATTGGCCAAATTCTTACTTTTTATTGCTTTCCAGTAAGCTTGTTTTCTTTTATTTAAGTTTTTATTCCATAGTTTATTCATTGGTTTTTTTCCTTTGCCTGCTTCATTTTCCAAGTGAATTTCAATGTATTAAGAGTATATATCTTTTGCATTCAAATTTTGTACTATACTAGACGAAGTCTCAGTCGTATTTTGGCATGATTTTGTTGTCAACAACGATTCAACTTTTTCTTTGTAAAGCCTTGTGTCTACTTCCATTTGTTGAAATGCTGATGTGAGACTATCATATTTATTCGTGAGGATTGAGAATTTTTTTCTTTTTTAGAAATTTCACTATATATAATAACACGTTAAGAAAGCGCTTGCACATCTATAAAAGCAAAGCCCACAAACATTTTGTGAAATTTCTTCCCAACGATTAGTGTCTCTCGACTTTCTACAAAGATTCTTTTCTCAATCTTAACTCTTTGAGAAGAAATCTTCTCTCCAAATATTATAACTGTATCAAGGAATTTCCAAATCACTATAAATATATGCAAAAGGAAAAAGACAAATGAATAAACTATGGAATAAAAACTTAAATCAAAGAAAACAAGCTTACTGGAAAGCATTAGAGTTGATTAAGAAAATTCATAATTTTCTTAATGAAGGCAAATGTGTGTCTATAAAGACAATAGAAATTCATTTTGGAGTTGGTGTAGCAACTGTACAGAGAACTATTCAGAAAAATCTCAATATACGTAAAATTTGTGCAAACTTTGTATCCACGGCGCTCAGTGATGAGCAGAAGGAAAAGACGTCGGTGAGTGCATGGAAATGATTGAGTCCAAGAGTAATTCAGTCTCTGGTGACCTGTTACAAAAGCTGGATCTACTGTTGCGAACTAGACACCAAGAGACATAATATCGGATGGAGGCATCCTGACTTCCCAGAGACCAAAGGAGGCCTGGCAAAACAAATCCAGCGAGAAACTCATGACGATCTATTTCGACAGCAAAATCATTCACTACATCCACTAATATCGACAAAGAGTACTTTCTGGAGATTTTGAGAGAGTTAAGATAAAGATTTCGTCACAAAAAAGCCAAATCTCTTCTACAAAGGTCGGTGGCACCATGCTAAGATAATGAGTCACTCATAATTTCATACCGTTATGACAGATATTGGTGGCATCAAATCTGCCATTCAAACTCCCAACAATCCAGACAGTACAAGCCGTCTTCTAATTGTTCATCAAGCTGAAAGAGAACCTAAGGGGCCGGCGTTTTGAAGACTTTGAGATCATAAAGGAGATTGTCACAAGGGCCCTGGATTACTTCACCTTAGAGGACTTCTGTGGGGCCTCAATGAAGTAGCGGAGCACTATAACAAGTGCCCCGAAGTCAAAGTATCTTACCTTGGAAAAGAATAGAGTTCTCGCACTTTTTAAAAATTAATGTCTCTTCTGAAAAAGTTTCGAAGCTTCTGGAATACATCTTGTTTTTACATTAAATAGGATATTTATCCTATAGCACACACACGCGCGCGTACATAAGATATGATATATATGTATATATAATAGATTATGTATATATATATATATGTGTATATATACTATATATAAATATATATATATATATATATATATACATTTATATAATACATGCATGCGTATGTATAATATATATATATATATGTATACATATGCATACATATATAATATATATACGTATGTATATATATATATATATATATATATATATATATATATATATATATATATATATGTATATATATATATATGCATATATATATAACATATATATGTATATATTTATTCATATTTGTGTATATATATGTGTATGCATATATATATGTGTGTATTCGTATGTATATATATATTTGTATGTAAATGTGTGTGTGTGTGTGTGTGTGTGTGTGTGTGTGTGTGTGTGTGTGTGTGTGTGTGTGTGTGTGTGTGTGTGTGTGTGTGTGTGTGTGTGTGCATACCGACTAAGAATCCGTAAGTGATGAAAAATGCACTCGTATATCTGTCAGTAGAGTGGTCATATTAATCGAAGTGGATAGTAGTATATATCCATGGCGGCCAATTTTACCGATCGGTTTCTCACTTGCGATTCAATAGAATATTAGGTAACAGTTCGATTATAAACCATGCGCTTTGCTATCTCTGAAGAGTGGAGGGTTATCTAATCAGAATGTTATTTAACACACCGTTGGACCCCTAGTGCGAAACTGATCGGTAAGCCTGGCCGTAATTCACATATGATACTGTACACTTCGATTAATATATATAAACACTGAGCTGAATGATTTTGCAATGTTTTTAATAGAGTGAGAGCTGGCAAAATTATAAGCACGTCGGGCAAAATGCTTACCGCCGTTTCGTCCGTCTTCGATAAAATAGGTAGTAGTGGAACAGTGACAGTTAATATGGTCGACTTAATCCCAAATCCGGATTTGCTGGCTCTGTACCAAGTATGATACCAATATTTTTAATAGGGTGCATGTTTATTAAATTCATTAAAATCTAGAAATTTTAACTTGCTAGTTTTGACAGACGGAACTTAGATGTCACTGCCAAACTTTTAATTGTGTGTATGAGAGAAAGTGAGAGAGAGAGAGAGAGATATAAAGAGATACCAAGACAGAGAAAGAGAGAGAATGAATTTATGACCAGGAATATATATTAGAGTTTGTGAATGGAGAGAGATAGTTTTAACGTTCAATAATTTGGGCTTTCTCTATGATTATAGACACACATACATTCATCCCCACACACATACACACACTCGTATACATGATATCAATGGAGTTAGATTTATCAAGCTATGATATCAATTAAGTGTTGAAATCTAGTATACTCATTACCCCACAGAGAACAAGTAACTAACAAATAAATACGACTCAGCCAAGGACATGGTGCCTAAAAGATAGAGAATTGCAAACTATATATTGTATACTTTTGATTTCGTATATAATAAAATAAACTTTTAGTTCCTTATTCGTCTTCCTACATTCTGTCTATCTGTCTATCTGTCTGTCTTCTGTCTGTTTTCTGTCTGTCTGTCTGTCTATCTGTCTGTTTGTCTGTCTATCTGTCTGTCTGTCTGTCCGTCTTCTGTCTGTCTGTCTGTCTATCTGTCTGTCTGTCTGTCTTCTGTCTGTCTGTCTATCTGTCTGTTTGTCTGTCTTATTTCTGTCTGTCTATCTGTCTGTCTGTCTGTCTGTCTGTCTTCTGTCTGTCTGTCTGTCTGTCGTCTGTCTGTCTGTCTGTCTGTCTGTCTTCTGTCTGTCTATCTCTCTGTCTCTGTGTCTGTCTGTCTGTCTATCTGTCTGTCTGTCTGTCTTCTGTCTGTCTGTCTGTCTGTCTATCTGTCTGTCTGTCTGTCTATCTGTCTGTCTGTCTGTCTATCTGTC
>NC_068996.1:1919875-1922883 GCF_001194135.2 Octopus bimaculoides | reverse complement strand
ACACACACACACACACACACACACACACACACACACACACACACACACACACACATTTAAATTACATACGCACCAACGAACACATATAATTGTCGCTTTTGTATGCGATTTGTAGGAACTCGTCCTACAACAAATAGCGACCTAATCTCAACCAAAAGTGATAGTTTCCTAATTGATAAAATAATATATAAAAGAATAAGAATACTGAACACTTTCTTGTTTCTTCTTTGAATGCGTCCACTGAAACTGCTAGACATAATCACTATAATCTAAATTACACCAAACATGCACATGCTAAAGTAAAGAAATCCATTCTAATGATTTTTATACCAAAGAACAAGCGCTATTTTGCGAGAAAACAGGACTTAAACTGCACACACATACTCTTCCAAGACATTTGATAATTTAGACTTAGTTATACAAAAATGATAGTGGGGTTACCATTACTGGAATGTTTCTAAACATAGCAGACCCACATTCTAACAAAACCAGAGCATACACTAGTTTCCCACTAAAGACAAAACTTCAGTGCCAAAACAAGTGCAGTTTCTTTAAAGATAACGTTTTCGGTAAAGTATATGCGTGTATATTTGTGTGTGCGTGAGAATGTTTGTGAACTCACACACACACACACACACACACACACAAACACGGACACACACACAGGCACACGGACACGCACGCACACATTGTTTAATTCCTAACTTCATTCCTTAACATACGTTTGTCTGCGATTATAATGAAAAATAGGAAAAATTATGGAATATATACAAGCTATTTTCGCTGCTTAGTCATTTGCTGTCTTCTTACTATAAAAAGAACAAAACACCTGAATATTCACACCTCAGAGACACTCACTTGGAACTTCTGTAAGCAACGATGTGACAAGGAACGGTTCAACCAGTTTTACTGAGTCATAAATTATATTATCAAGCGTGATTAACTGAACTAATATTAACAATTTACTAATATTGTTTTTTTTTTCATTCCAGCATATTTTTTCACATTAGCTTTTCAGTATGTCACCATTAGCTAAATGATTCTATATATTAGACTACTTTATTATGGGAAAGTGTGTATATCAAATTCTAATGCAAAGGCAGCGATATCTGAATACAGTTTCACATTTAAAAGTATCTGAATGTTCCATAAATTAAGAGAATATTATAGGTTAAGTTATTCAGTTGCAACAACTTTTAGTTTTGAATGTTTAAGTCACGTGGGAGAACTGAAAACGCCATAGGCTGACTATGAAAAAGAGATGCCAGAGCTATGAAACCTTGCAGGTATTAATTTCAACCCTTCTTATTAATAAAGGCAGTGTTTCTTTCATGGTAAGCTAAAATCTGGCTTTTGAAAGATTTCATATGTCACTAGTAGCGATTTCCCTTCAAACGGACCAAAATTTGGCATCAAAGTGTTGTCAAGTACCTGCAGAAAAGTGCTTTAGCCCTCAACGACGTTCACGTTGACATGAATGTTATATTAGCGGATGACACTCCAGGTTTATCAACAGCGCTAAAAGTGGGTAGTTGAATTTACTCTTGAAGATGATCCAATGTTTGGACGTCCTGCACCTGCCACCACTGAGGAAAAGATTGATCATGGTTTATCACATGATAATAGATGATACGCAATTGACGACAGTGAATGCTATTAACATATCCTGTAGTCTATATATGAGAAAGTTGAGAATATCCTGTACATTGAACTTTGCGTTACGAAGGAGGTTTCTGCTCGGTAGGTGACACGTCTTCTGACACTTGATCAAAAGCGCACCAGGTAATCCTCAGATATTTGGGATGCAGGAAGCATCGTGTTTGTTAACTATCTTCAAAAGGGCCACACCAGCAATGAATGGTACTGTGCCAACTTGCTGAGACAATCACAGAAGTCCATCAAGACCAAATGTCTAGAAACACCGTCGGAAGGAGTCTTTTTTCATCAGGACAATGCTCCAGCACACATGTCCCAGAATCCAATGGCTGTTGTGCGTGACTGTGCCTTTGAGTTGGCTGATCATCCCCACCCCCATTCTCCTGATTTCATGACACCTGACTACCACCTGTTCTCCAATGTGAATAACCCACTTGATTGGGAAGCAGTAACGCAGTGATTATAACGTCATATCTGCTGTTGATGACTTTTTGAGCAACAAGTTGAATGCTTCTTCACCAATATGATCCAAGAACTGCAGCACCGATGGAAGAAATTTGTGAAACTCAAGGGAAATTATTTTGAAAAATAAACCTTATTTGGTCCCATTCCATTTGGTCAGCCTATGAACTTTTCGGCCGAGCTTCGTGCATAGCATTGGAAAGCATACAAAACTGAGCAACTTTAAACTAGAGCTAACGTGTTACGTGATGACCATACCGATATAAATATTCTCCACATAAATACATATGCAACAAAATATTCGGAGATTAAAGAAATTCAGAGACGCCATCTGCATGAAAATAAGTAGGTAGGTGATAACACCACATACATATGTACACAACACGGACCACACACACATACACATGTACACAACATGGACCACACACACACACACACAAACACACACACACACAAACACACACACACACACACACATCTAAATATACACAAATGAATGCGTGCATATGTATGTGTGTGTGTGTGTATGTATGAAAGTACATATGAATTTATATCTATAATGTGTTATATACTGCAATTAATATTACATGAAGAAAGTGCGTAATAGTTATAATAGTATGGAAGTCGTGGAGCTAAATAAATATTCTTGACATGAATACGTAAATACATCCCTCATTTGTCTCAAATTTCCTCACAGAATAATTTTACGGGTCGGATATTCTGAATTTTCAGTTACATGGACACTACATTATACTTGTTTGATTACTCCAGGGATAGAAGACAGTGGAGTCCGCAGGAAGAGATAACTAACATATTCGCATGATCCACTAAATCCATATCTCATACGACTATACGGATCATACATATATATATGTACATCTATATATATA
>NC_068996.1:1917398-1919805 GCF_001194135.2 Octopus bimaculoides | reverse complement strand
ACTTAATTGTTCTCAGAAACAAGATATTTTCGGTAAGAGAATGTTGATTTTGAAACTATAGTACAAAATAATTTATACTTATGTAATTGTCAAACATATAATAATAATAATAATAATTATTATTATTATTATTATTATATGTTTGACTTTTGTTTTGCATTTGTACAAATTGGATCCAAGTCTCACCCAGAGACCTCAAGAGACAATAATTTAGAAGTTCAAGTTGGTGTTATGCCTAGGGTACCATATATTTGGATTTGTACATAGTGTTGTTCTAGAGAATGTTTAAGAAACCATAAGAAAATTATGTGTTTGTTTTAAAATTTGAGATCACATAGAAAGTATTTTGCGTAGGATATGGGCAGTTACCATGAGCACTATCTATTGAATTTCTGCAATTTTGGAGTTTCCGGTATCTGAACTAGGTAGCAATCATCCCCTTTTGCTATCATTCCTAGGGCACCTATGACGACATGTATTGTTTTAGTCGTGGGGTTCCACATTTTGCTAATTTCTATTTCAAGATCTTTATATTTGCTCAGTTTTTGGTAGGTCTTGACAGATACGTTTATATCGATTGGGACAGTCATATCAATGAGGAGACATGATTTTTGTCTGAAGTCTTTCAATATGATGTCTGGCCTATTTGTATCTATCTATCTGTCAGTTTGAATGCTAGTCGTGACTTACAGTTTCAATATCATTAACTGCTCAATTACTGAATGCCAAAGGAGAGATGTGTGATCATTTTCAAGCACTGAAGGTGGATTGTGTTCTCACCAGATTTTATCGTGGAGCAAGTCCAGGTTTTTGGAAATTACCCATTGAATATTTTGGGCTCTTCTATCATGCCTGTTGAATACTCTGTAGGCGCAAGAAAAATGCCATAGAGGCAATATGATCAATGGCCACATTTACCTGTTGACATACACGACATGTTAGGAAGCTGCTGTTTATTAATATCTTGGCCTGGTAATGTCTTGTAGGTAGGCATTGATCTTGGGCTGCTATGATAAACCCTTCTGTTTATATGTAAAGACACTAACTATTGATGGGTAAGGGCTTTGTCAGTGTTGGCATTATTAGCTCTCTTTGGGTACTTGCAACTGAGAGGTTTTTCTTGCCATATATCAGTAAGCATATCTAAGGCAGCAGTTTTAGCACGGGTTTTCATATGCTTACCTTTTTCTGTGTTTGTTTCTAGTACGTCTAATTCTGGAATTTGTTGTATTTCGAATTCACATTATATATTCCATTGCTTGTTATGTTACTGAGTAAGATGCTTTCATTTTTTCATGTTTTGAGGCAAGTTTTAGCATCTAGTCCTCTGAGTTTTTCAGATAGGCGTCTAGGCTAATTGCGGAAATCTTCATTGTTAATTCCAGTTGTAAAAGTTCACGGCCACCCTCTCATCTTGGCAGATAAAGACGTTCTATATCTGCCTTAGGGTGGTGCATTCTATGCATTGTCAAGAATTTTCATATTTTTCTGTCAAGATTACGTATTACAGTAATTGACCAATTAATGATATTGAAACTGTAAGTCACGACTGGTATGGCTAAAGTATTGATCACTTTGACCCTGTTTCTTGCACTCAGCTCTGCCGTGAGTATTGCTCTCACCTTGCGATAACATTCTCTTCTGACCCTTTACCTCTTCACTGAATATTGGATTCTGTCCCCTTCAAATACCACTAGGTATTTGTAGCTCTCCGCTGGTTCTAACTCTTTTATGACATTCTGCTGGTGAAGTTTAACGTTAGATGTTTCTGTCATTTTTCCTTTGATAAAGGTAGCATTTGCACATTTACCGAGGCTAAATTACATCCTGATGTCATCACTGAATTGTTTAACAATCGCTAGTAGGCCTTTGAGTTGTTGGTCATTTTTTGCAAAGAGCTTTAAATCATTCATGTAAATGAGATGATTTATATTTTTATCAAACATTTTATACTCGTAGTGTACACCATTGAGCAATTTCAAGAAAGGTATTAAGGCAAGACAAAAGGGGAGTGGTGTGTTACTTTGGAAAATACCACATAAAATTCTTACACCTCCAGCATTTGTTCAAAGTCAGTGTGGTTCTCCATGATCTCATACTTACAGATAAAAAGTTTCGCAGAGTAGGAGCTATTATATACATTTCCAGACATTTCCTAACCCAGCTATGTGGTAGGCTATCAAAGGCCTTTTTATAGTCTATCCAGGCTATTGACAAGTCTTTGTGTCGCTTGTGACAATCTTCTAAGATCATCTTATTGATGAGTAGCTGATCTTTACAACCATAAGATCCACGTTTACATCCCTTTTGCTCATTAGGGAATATGTTACTTTCTATTAAAAAAACTATAGGTATACTCAGTTAGGACAGATGTTAGCGTCTTATACATTGTTGTTAAGCAGGATAT
>NC_068996.1:1914687-1916805 GCF_001194135.2 Octopus bimaculoides | reverse complement strand
TATTATTATTATTATTATTATTATTATTATTATTATTATTATTATTATTATTATTATTATTATTATTATTATTATTGTTGTTGTTGTTGTTGTTGTTGTTATTATTATTATTATTATTATTATTAATATTATTATTATTATTATTTTCACCTGGAGTCTTGCATGCGTTGTGTGTAAAATTATACGAAGCCCAATATACCAGTTATAACTACCAGCTTGATAAGGGTACACTAAGCACGTTCATCACAACCATATGTACGCGATATGGTGAGTTCATATCAAGATAAACAGCACATGACCTTTTAGGTGTGGCTCAGCTAGAATTTTCTTCTGGCCGAACAGCCCAACCCCCTCAAATGTCCCTGAAAAATATCCATGTTTCCAAAGGTGAATTTGTCAAAGCCCAAAGAATTCTTCTCAACACATGGCTATGATGCATTTCCACTAATTATGCTCGCGGACAGAGATGCACATAACGTCAGCCATTAATGGACATGCTCAACTGGTTAAAGTCAAGCAACTGACAGGCAAATGTGAATATTTGCAGTAGCCCAATTTTAATATTAAGACAAAGCATGTACATGATACCACTTCTAGTCAGTTAAGATCGGAAGCCATGAGAACCATTTCCTGTTGCTGCAATCAATGTTCGTATAAGTCATATTATAAAGTCCAGGAGAAAACGATGTACAATTTCTCAAACTGCATTGAACTGTGGCTGCATTGGGGTCTAAGGCTGCAATGTACAAACTGCGTAGTGAAGAGGAGAAACTGCAAGGCAGTGTGATTTCAAACAAATGTTTAAGGGTGAATTCTGTATAGGCGGCTACTTGTAAAAGAATAAAATAACTCGTGCAGAGAATCGATAAGGCAACATTCAGAGGTGTAAGTATTTCGAGATGTTTCGGAGCATACCATGTGTTACCCAGTTGGCAGCTTAACGAATTTCAGAAGGTATTTCTTTTGATGGAAACATGAGGTTATCAATTGTGATTTGGAATTTAAGAATCTGAGTCATAATGTTAAACCTTTCTGCTGAGTAGAGTTGGCACTTGTTACCGATGAAATGTGCTGGAACTGCTTCTATAATGAAACAGTTAATGTTGTAGTTGGTTTCTTTTTGCTATTTACTCTCCGAATATTCTTTGGAAGCGTTGCTGCAGACCTTTATCTTCATGTCTGAAAGTATATAAATGTTGAGTATCATTTGATTCAAAACCGTATTATTGCTGTTATTGATAGTTGACACTTCAGTAAATGATAATCATTGAAGGCATTTGCCGTTTATAGAAGTATGTACTTTTATTGAGATAGTTGCGTTGGAGTGAGAGTTCATTAGTTAAGGAAAAGTAGCTTTTTCTATTAATTCTAGCTGAAGAAGAGGCGATATAGTTCTTCCAGCTATAACTGATTTTTAAGTCAAACCTATTACAAATCTCGTGAAACTTATGGTTTTTATGGAAATGTTTGTCCAGTAAAACGTTTTCCTTTCTTTGTTTGGGCTAGAAAACGGCATATACCATATAATTCTTCTTCTCTAGTTTTTTTTTTGTCACTATTAGTATTTCCTAACTGCGGCATGTATCACAAATACCTCACATACCCTCTCGATCCTACTGGCATATTCCAGAGAAAGCCAGAGCAAGATATCTAGTGCCGATATGTATCACAAGCTCAGGAATGCGGAAGTGCAAAAGATCCCCAAAATTTTCAGTGCCATTCCCTGCATATCTGGTATTATCAGAGTAACCTTCTCCAAGAGACGTGCTTTAACAAATGCTCAGAGGTGCCTCATTCCCAGTGGTCTTCCAGCATATCGGACACCAATCTGGAATTTCTGAGGCCCCATGTTATTGCTAGATATAGTCGTTGAACCTTCACTAATTATATCTCTCCTTTTAACAGGTTTTGTTTTCAGTCCTGCTGGGTTTCTAAAAACGTTCTCCCCAGGCAAGGCTAGTAAATGTGGTGGCTTCGTTGACGACGACCCAAACATACCAGCAACAGTTATGAGTGACCTCACAAGTGACCTGACTATACAAACACCCCACACACACCAACACACACGGAGGCACGCACACACACACACACATATATATATGTGTGTGTGTATATATA
>NC_068996.1:1913463-1914606 GCF_001194135.2 Octopus bimaculoides | reverse complement strand
ATATATATATATATATATATATATAATTAAAACAGTAGGGTACAAAATTGGATATTAATTAATATCGATTTTTACCAGGAACCGAGCACATTGAAAGAATCAGAGAGATTCAGAAAAAATATCTGAGATTTCAAGGGATTATTGCATATGTATATATTAAGAAGAACACTGGGTGGACTGTTAATGTGCTAGAAGAAGATCACATGTAATGTGTCTACTAAGACTTAATTGTTCTCAAAGGAAATTCAGCGAAATACCAAAACGTATGCGGGCAAGACAATGAAAATTACATAAATATAAATTATCGTGTACTCTTACCGAAAATATCTGTTTCTCGTCAGAACGAACTGTTAGGTAAATATAATTCTCAGAATCCGATACAAGTTGTTCCCTTAATGGCGAACGCGCATGTCGTTCTGCTAATTACACATAATGGTAAAATTCAAAAGTTTTCGTTTTGGCGCGCTAATTCCGGAAATATATCTGCAGAAAATGGTTACTGCATCGCATATATCCGCTTTGAGAACTTTGTCATGGTTAATCAAATTAAAACAGTAGGGTAAAACATTGGATATTAATTAATATCGATTTATTACCAGGAAAACAGCACATTAAAAAAATCAGAGAGATTCAGAAAAAGTATTTGACATCTCAAGAGATTATTGTTTATGTATATATAAAGAAGACCACTGGGTGGAGTGTTAATGTGCTAGAAGAAGATCACATGTAATGTGTCTACTAAGACTTAATTGTTCTGAAATGAAATTCAGCGAAATACCAAAAATGTATGCGGGCAAGACAATTACATAAGTATAAATTATTTTGTACTATAGTTTCAAAATCAACATTCTCTTAACGAAAATATCTTGTTTCTGAGAACAATTAAGTCTTAGTAGACACATTACATGTGATCTTCTTCTAGCACATTAACACTCCACCCAGTGGTCTTCTTTATATATACATAAACAATAATCTCTTGAGATGTCAAATACTTTTTCTGAATCTCTCTGAATTTTTTAATAATAATAATACTAATAATAATAATAATAATAATAATAATAATAATAATAATAATAATAATAACAACAACAACAACAACAACAACAACAACAACAACAACATCATCATCAACAACAACAACAA
>NC_068996.1:1899040-1905294 GCF_001194135.2 Octopus bimaculoides | reverse complement strand
GTATTATCATTACGGTTTTGTTGTACCATGCTATTCGTTCTTTTCAGCTATCTAATATTATCTGAAAATGCATTAGTATTCTTTTTTTTCAAATGCATATTGTGTGTAAGATATTATATACATACATACATGCATATATATATACATACATACATACATACATACATACATACATACATACATACATATGTATTAGTTATAACATTGCTCACGTGAATTAATCAGGATTACTTTAAGGAGCGCGTGAAAAAATAACAAAAGTAAAATAAAACCCCTCATACACAAATTCTCAAAATTGCTTGTTGCCAAGGTCTGCTCATGGAAACTCCACAGGTGTATGTTTAGCATAGATCTCTCTACTGGAACAATCTTCCACCTTTCAACAAAACTGTTGGAAAGCAAAACATCCCTCTCTACCCTCAATTTCCTTCCCAAGTGAAACCTGAATAGGTTGATGAGGGTCTGGCCAAAGAAGAAAGCGTCTGTCTTCAGATTTTTCAATTTGCTCCACCACACAACCATTTTTCGCTAAGGGCAACTGAGATATAAACACTATCTGCTCTTCCCCGCCGACGTAAAGCAGCGTGACGATCTTCACAATGGACTCCAAAGGACGGCCGAATCCGTCAATACATGAAAATAATATTAACGTCAACAACATCTTTAACAGTATAGCTGAAAATATAAGAACAATAAAATACCAGAAACGGCAAAGACGTCGACGTCAGCAACAAAACATTCAGAAACATAAAAGAAAATGTCGACCGCATTAAAAAGTATATAAGCAACAATATATCAAAAGCAATAAAAAAAAAGCTTGCTACTGCTGCTGCTGCTGTTATTGCTGCTACAGCCACTGCTGCTGCTACTGTTGCTACTGCTGCTGCTACAGCTACTACTACTACTACTACTACTACTACTACTACTACTACTACTACTACTGATAATTAATTAATTAATAATAATAATAATAATAATAATAATAATAATAATAATAATAATAATAATAATAATTTGCTACAATTACTCAGTGTTTCATCTAATCATAACAATGGCCTCACTGTTTCCACAGTGATCTGACCTTCGTCATTCTATTCAAACAATAGAATCGACGCCACTACACTGATATTTCGATTAACGCTCAACAGATGGCGTTGATTTTGTTATTTTATTTTCATTTTCGTTTTGTCTTTCATGTCTGCATTCATTTTGTTTAGTACTTAGCTTATCAAAAGCATGACTTCTTTAACCAACGTCATCGTGCGCAAAATGTAACTTCCTTACTACGACCATACCTTACCACGACTTCTATGACAACCGCTATTATAATTATCACTACTAACACAACGACACAACAACACTATAAATACACCGTAACCACAAGCACACTCCTTCCATCACCAGCATCAACAATAAGAATGCTGACAGCAGTGTCATCATCACAACTGACATCACAAATGAACCACTCTCTGAGCGAAATTAATCAATTCCCAAAACATCATTATCTTTATTGCCATCAGCATGACAACTAACATCATTACTGCAGAGCCAACTGCTGCAGATTTGTCTAAAATAACAGTCGAATTCACACCTTGTAGTGTTAAAAATAGAAGAAATGATTGGATAATGTTATCCCAGATAAAATCCGTTTGAAGTGATGCATTGGTCACGGCTGTTTTGTTCGCCCGTGACTGAACAAGGGTTAAATAAAGGCATCGTTATTATCAAAATTTCATAACCGAAATCACAAACCATTTACTACCCAAACCATCATAGAATAAATTACCAACATCAATTTCATTCGTACAGCAGCCAAGATATTAGCTAACATCATCAATACCCTCAACACAAACATTACCAACGGATTTCAAATAACCACTAAACCAGTAAAAACACCAATTCTCTGCTACAACTATCACTAACAAGCACCACCACTATTACCACTAAAACATTAACGTGACCATCGCTATCAACGTCACCATCACCAATACATAAATACGTGTATCATTACCACAAGCACCATTACCATAGTCAATATACTGCCACGACCATCCCTATCAACACACTGTCTTTTTATCCATTAGTCGGGAAGCAAAGTAATATATGAAAATAATGTAGGCACATTGCTATGCTGATGACACCTATGGCAGCTGAAACCTGAGTCCCATAAATCTCTTAACACATAACTTTTAGAAAAATTCTTGGTTCATGAGATATCTTTCGTTTCTGATTTGGCGTATGCACTGATTGTCACCGATCAATTGGTATACTCTCTCAGGAAGGGCGATAATTTCAATAAATTAAGAATTTATATATTATCTGATTTATGCTTATAC
Source organism: Octopus bimaculoides (assembly GCF_001194135.2). Classification (NCBI taxonomy): domain Eukaryota; kingdom Metazoa; phylum Mollusca; class Cephalopoda; order Octopoda; family Octopodidae; genus Octopus; species Octopus bimaculoides. Next base: position 1,902,958 of record NC_068996.1, on the reverse strand, counting down.
ATTTTTATTACTATGCTCTGTCAGCTAGCATCAGTATTACTAATGCCAACACGCCACCCATAAAAAACAATTTAGTATGTAATAACGAGAATATACCTACATCGACAACAATACTAACACAAACAGATAACGAAATACCTCCATGTACTCTCTCGAAAAGCAGTAGACGAAAAAAGGAAAAAATTATCAATGGTACTAACATAACCACTGGTACTTTTCGAAACGTCATTATGGATCATTTTCACTACTATCACCAAACCTTACTAAAACAACACACCATCAATACACCATAACATAACACAACAATACTACAACACGTCCCATCATCATCGTAACAAAACACATCTCCAACACACCTTAGCTAAAGTGCGATACTGCAACAGCACATACCACATCACAAAATAAAAGCACTACACCAAACCACTACCAACACGAACCTTATCACAACCATCACCACAACCACAACCAGCACAATCGACGAGAAACAACATCAACAACCACTATCGTCTCAATGACCTACAACCACTAAGAATAGCACAGACAACGTGACCAACAAAATCCCCAATTATCGACACCACAATACAAACAACACAAGCCCCGAGATCACCTTCAAATACTACATCAGCGACACACCACTACCAGCGATACTACGAGCGACCACAACCACATTCACATGACACATGGCCATAATTTCACTGCGCCCAACACCACTGCCATCTGTCATCATCACCATTGTCGTCATCATCATCATAATCAACATCATGAACAGCAACAACATCAATAAAAGCTACGGCATCACCTACAACAGTGATATTAATATCAACAAGTAGTCACAGGTTTGTTCAGACTTGTTGTTCCATCTCTTCAATCAACGCATGTCTTCGTTCTTTGCCGATTCAACTGTCAGCACATTTCCTCAACTATTCTTACCTTTTATTTTCACCCATACGCTTTCCTTTGTTCTCTTCTTAATTCGCGAGAGATTTTTTTCTTTTCCTCATTTTTCCTTATTTCTCCATTTTTCTTTTCCCCAATCATCCGGTCCTTCCTTCCTTATTTCTTTCCTTCCTCCCATTCTCTCTCTCTCTCTCTCTCTCACTCTCTCTCTCTCTCTCGTTTTCAATCTCTTTATTTGTCTCTCCATCCCTTCCCCTTCCTTTCTTTCGTCCTTTCTTTCTTTTTGCCTCACTCTCTTCCTTCCTTCCTTCCTTCTTTCTTTCCTTCTTTCCATTTCTATTCGTTTCTCTTCACTACCTTTCTTCCTTTCTTCTTCACTACCTTTCTTCCTTTCTTCTTCACAACCTTTCTTCCTTTCTTCTTCACTGCCTTTCTTTCTTTCTTTCTTTCTTTCTTTCTTTCTTTCTTTCTTTCTTTCTTTCTTTCTTTCTTTGTTTCTTTGTTTCTTTCTTTCTTTCTTTCTTTCTTATATTTTGTATAGAACGTGTGTCGAACTAGCAGAATCTTCAGATCGCCAGAAAAGTGCATTTCTGTATTTATTTGCAGTCGTTGTTCAAACAGTTCTGAGTTCAAACCCTACCGAAGTCACCTTAGCTTTTCATCCTTTCGGAGATAAATAAACTAAAGTAGCAGCCAAAATAGTCACGTTGTTTTTATCGACTGAGGAACTGTACAATCATTCAACAAACTAAATTAATACGATTGCGCGACTTCAGTTATCGAAAAATAATCTATCAGTAACAACGTATACTGCAGCCAACACAACATGTATGCACATTAAGTAATAGCAACATTGCATTCTTCCGAGGAATCTTTATTAGTGTCAAACAGTTTTATTAGTGATATTTCAGGATAGTCATATTTTTTTCTTACCAAATAAGCACATGCACTATATATACTTTCTTCACTTGTTGTCTGGAGGTTTTTCACACACCTGAACAGGAGATACGTGGAATGAAGAGTCGTTGAAGAGGCTACAGCTGTGTGACGAAAGATTTTCAAACAATGAACATAATATAAGAACAATAATAAACAAGTGAAAAACGAATATATATAGTGCGTGTGTTTATTTGGTAAGAAAAAATGACCTTCCCGAAATATAACAATATTTGTTTCAACACACAATTTTACCAACATAACATGGCAGCCCTGGTTTAGGACGAATGTTGCTGTAATTTAGCCCCAGGAGACATCGTCTCCAGCTGGCTATACGACACGATCTGTGTCCTTATATTTTTGAACAAAGGCTAAATTACAGCAACATTCGTCCTAAACCAGGACTGCCATGTTATTTTGGCAAACAGTCTTTACTCCAAAGTATTGTTGCTGAATATCTCTCATTCTGAGATTTACAAATAGTAATTTTTACATCAGAAATCTTGCAAAACAAATTCATAAACGTAAAACGTTATTACTCCCACCCCTGTCCACTGAATTTCTTTAGTTCCTGTAGATTTACTGTTTCATTCTCTTTCTCTTCCTCCTCCTCCGCTCTAAGACAAGTCATATCTTTCTTACCCTTTAGTCCTAATATAGTCGAGTGTCTTTAGTTTCTTCCCCTATTAAAGCGCCAATTAACGAACAGAAACAACTGACTTCTGTCCTGAATACTTGATGTCCACTTAAGTTGGTTCACTGCCAAGCGTCACATGATCTACTAATAATGGTTTCACTCTGATTGCTCGATGTGAACTTCCTTAGAAGTACTCTTCAGGATTCATTAGCCTGGAGAGCAGCGAATTTTAGTGCGAAGATCGGCGTTGAAGTACAAACAAACACTCTTGTGGTGTAATATTTGTAGTTGTACACAACAGTAAATTGGGGATTTTAGTATTTGAGGAGACACCAATCTAATGGTTCCCGTAAAGAAACGGACCTCCGTCCATATGTTTTTAATGAACATTGATGCCTGTCTAAATCCAATAGAATTATATGGTGTATCATTTTATGAGAACTTGTGGCAAACTCCTTTTAAGAGAAGTAATCGTCCAAATCCTCAAACATGGAATTAGTATTTCATTCATTTTGCATGCAACTTGGCATCATGCAAATGACCTCGAAGTTTCGGCCAGCTAAGCCATTACAAGACTGTAAATAATTTAAGTTGATTTCAGCTTTATATAGTCTCAGTTAACATTTCTTTGGGTAATCTGAATTCTGATGAAAACTAATCAAGCCGTATAGTAAGTTGTGATGGAAAGATGGTAGGGAGAATGTTTGTTGATTAAATTTGGTAAGTGGTAAGTGTTAGAATTTATACATGCACATAATTACGCGTGTATGTTGCTAATAATTATGTTTTTTTTCTTCCTGTCTATACTTTAAGATTGTTGGTTATCACTTAAATATGTAGCAGTGATACTAACAAGGAGAATTTAAGCAAACGGGTTCACAAGAATATGTTGGTAGGTTTAAAGGCTGTTGATTAACATATTTGTCTTTAGTGGATCATCGTTCTGGAAAATATTTGGTTGTTATTTATGCAAACAATAATCAAAATTCTAAACTAACAAACCCGTGGCTTGAATTTGGAAAATCTGAAATAGACCAACTTGCTTACAATCTTTTACTCGTTTTACTGAACTCTGAACTCTAAATTCAACTCTAAATTCAAACAATTAAATCTTTTATATCTTTCTATGATCTCTCGCAATATAGACGTACCTGCGCCTTGCCACCTCTATCACTGTCTAATTATAATAATAATAAACAGAAATTATAATAAATATAATATCATTTGTCCGTACATACTTGTTATTATGGTGGCTATTTGTCACATCTGCGTTAGATGGTCTTCCATAGTGAACCATAACAGATGATTGCGACAACTCTGCATTGCATTGTTACATAGATCAAGTTCCTGAATTTGTACAAACGCCAAGAAACATTATAAGTGAAATATACATACAAATATACACACATACATACATACATACATACATACATATATATATATATATA
>NC_068996.1:1893164-1898525 GCF_001194135.2 Octopus bimaculoides | reverse complement strand
CTATAGCCTCGGGCCGACCAAAGCCTTGTGAGTGGATTTGGTAGACGGAAACTGAAAGAAGCCCGTCGTATATATGTATATATATATGTATGTGCGTGTATATGTTTGTGTGTTTGTGTTTGTCCCCCCAGCATCACTTGACAACCGATGCTGGTGTGTTTACGTCCCCGCAACTTAGCGGTTCGGCAAAAGTGACCGATAGAATAAGTACTAGGCTTCCAAAGAATAAGTTCTGGGGTCGATTTGCTCGATTAAAGGCAGTGTTCCAGCATGGCCGCAGTCAAATGACTGAAACAAGTAAAAGAGTAAAAGAGAGTATATGACAAGAAATAATATTTGTCTCTTTTTATGGAAATAAAGGGGTTTACAGGACTGCAAAAAGAAGTGTTCAAATGTAACTGAGACAAAGATAAAGAAACATCAATCAGGGAACAAACATTAAATTCGAGTTAACGATTTTATATATAACACCATACCTCAAACATTTAATCCTATATGAATATTACCATGGTCTTTAAACATATAAAAAATATACATATACATGAAAACACTGAAGGTAAAAATATAAATGCGAATAAAATACAAATAGAACGACCTATAAAAAAGTAAATATAAACGACTAAAAATTCATAAAAATTCTAAAGTGTGCCATACTACCAAAAAAACTAATAAACTAAAATAAAATAAAATATCAAACGACTAAAAATGTTTTATCAAACGATTAAAAATATTTCTAAAAAATTTTTTACTCTCCTCGCACAAAGTACGTCCAAAGTTCAATTTTTAAAACCATGGTATGTTAGAGTTCATGAGCAAACAGACTTCCACAAGGTCAATTCAAGTACATCAATGGCCATTTCGGGAGCTCACCACCTCGGCTCAATTACACTAAAGTGCATCACGGCAATGACCCCTCTTCAAAATGAACAGGAAACAAGAAGCACCCCTAAATTATGTAACTTTAAAAATGCATCTCTATGTCCTCCTAAAAACACATACGTAACAAAAAATATTGTATATAACTGTAATGTAATAACTGATACGAAAATTTTTAATTAAAAATATTCAACCATATGTAACTTGACGCATAGGTCTTACGATCATTCTTTTTGCTTTCAAAATCGAAATAACGCTTGTGTTACGTCACTCGCAGAGAAAATGCGTGGATTGAAAGATTTAAAAATTCAATTTGACATTACCTAAAACAGTATAACAAAATATCACTAAACTCATATGACAAGTTAGAGTGCACACTTTGCTGCGCCGAATTGTGGGGAATTTTTAAATATCCTGGCAATGTCTTCAATAAATTGTGAGAGCTAACATTAAAATGTTTATATAACATTAAATATACATTTGCATACTGTAAAACCTGTTGTGCAATCTACTTCTAGCAGCATTCTATACCTTTACATATATCTCCTAACGTAGTTGCGTAGATTATCTAAGTATCGTTTAAAATATTCGTTACTCTTTAGAATAAACCTCCTAAATAGGAATTCTTTGTAGTCTTCATCTCAGTAGTAAGAAGACTATTTGATAATCTGGCTTGCGGTTTCTAATCTCTAAGTGTATAATCTATCCATTATTTATTTGTTATATCTTGATTATGCTAATGTAGCTTCATGCCACATCCGAATTTATGTCTATATATATTATATAAAACTATAAAAAGCTGGCAATGCATGTATAAATTGCTACATATCTACATAAGTACGTATGTGTTTATATGAACGTATGTATATGTAAGTATATATATATATATATATATATACATATATATATATGTGTGTGTGCGTGTATGTGTGTATGTACACGTTTATATATACGTATGCATAGATAAGTTAAATTATGACCGTCAACATAAAAGCAAAGACATGGAGATGTCTGACTTATTATAGATAGATATAATCTCTCATTGTAAGTATGTAAAAATGTGTATTTGTATATGTATAGATGTTTATGTATATGTGTGTATACATATAAATATATGTGTGTGTTTGTATAACTGTATGCATATAAATATGTACGACTGTGCGTCTGAGTGTTTATATATATATATATAGATATAGATAGATATAGATATGGCCAGGCATGTATATGTTTACGTATAGATGAATGTCTATAATGACAACTTAGCACATATTCATACATATATATGTACTAATATATATGTTTATATCTGTGTGTGTGTGTGTGTGTGTGTGTGTGTGTGCTTGTGTGTATTTGTGAGTGGTGTGTGTGTGCCTGTGCGTGCGTGTGTGTGCCTGTGCGTGCATGTGTGTGAGAGTTGTGTGTATGCATGAATGCATGTGTGTATTACACGACTAAACACTCCTGTGTATATTCATGAACATGTAAATACACATGTATGTATGTGTGTACGTATACGTGTGTGCTTATGCGTATATATTAGTCTACATAGGGCTATCGATATATTTGTATATATGAATATAAGTGTATATTTGTGTGTGTGTGTGTATGTGCGTGTGTGCGTACATACAAGAATGTGTGTGCGTATGCGATTATATCTGCGTATGTGCGGGTATAAAGTTATATATATATATATATATATATATATATGTGTGTGTGTGTGTGTGTGTGTGTGTGTGTGTGTATAATAATACAAATGATATATGAGCATATGTATACATACATATATGTACATACCTACATCTACATGTATATATAGATGCATATCTGGGTACAGGACGTCAGAAAAGTGAACGGGAACATAAAAAACAAAACAGCCTTTGTTTACAGACAACAGAACGAACACATAGGAAAACAGACGAGCCACTTATGGAATTATTCCTGCATCAGCTGCCTCTGTTCTAAACTAGGCGTTTCGAAGATAAGGCAGGAAGCACTCTTAGAATAGTTATTCCTGAGTAGTGGATTAACCCACTAAACAAAGAGAGAGAGAGAGAGAGAGAGAGAGAGAGAGAGAGAAAGAGAGAGAGAGAGAGAGAGAGAGAGAAAGAGAGAGATAGAGAGAGAGAGAGAGAGAGAGAGACTAGATGGCGGTCGTGTAAGCGTATGTATCATGCTTACCCATAGATAAAATGATAACTTGATGTATATGTACATGAGTATGTATGTATGTTCGCGGGCCTTAAACTCACAACCTTCGTATCTTATCTGAACGACCTTCTTGAGTATGTTTTCATTTTTATTCCATTATTTTACATGATCATATCTTTTTCCTAATCACAGGTCAGAATTATAAACTAATTATGGTAACTTGGAAATTAGGAGAGATTAAACTATGGTATTTTATTTCAACATGGCAGTTGGTGAACTGGTCAACTTGACTTTCTACCTTATCTCTTATGTGTTTAATATTTACCTGAATATTTTTTAGAACAGTAAGCAATACACGTATGTAGGTCCCATCAAGTATACTCTATATCTTTTTGGCCAGAGTTCATGCTGAAGAACCATAAAGAACTGATTCTACTATTGCTACGAGGAAATCCCTTTTCTGCTAGTCATGCTGTAGACAGATTATTATTATTATTTTGTCCTGAACATTCCATGCTTTTGCTATGTGGATTGATAAATCATTTTGGTGGATGGGATTTCGGTTTTCCTTAGAGGGGTACCACTCAACGAGTTGATCCGGCCGTTATGGTTACAGAATATGCATTCAACCTTCCTAGCATTCACATTAAATCGATAAAAATGCAGCTTTCTTGTACATTATAACTCTGGACTGTTTTAACTTCACAATAACATGGAGTACTAGAAGAAGGAAATATGCAGCTCGGAAGATCACTGATGCTGATTATGCAGACGACATTACGCTTTTTGATGATACGGCGACAAACACTAGAAAACTACTACATTCACTAGAAGTGGTAGCTTCTGGAAATAGGCTATAAGTAAATGCTGGGAACAATGAACACAGGAACACACACACACTCACTCGCACACATATACATATATTAACACACACATGTATATAAATATTTATACACACATACATACGTACATACATATATATATTATAAATATAAATGTATGTATATGTTTCAATGTGTGGAAATAACAAGGAAAAAAATTGTAACCAAGGAAGCAAAAATTCACGTAAGTGCCAAGGATATTACACTCTAGAAATTCCAGGGTTAAATGAAGTGTTTTTTTGTATAACATGGATAAATTGAGGAATGGCGTCAAACGCAGGTGCTGTTCAAATTATTTATATTTCTTTATATATATAAATAAATAAATAAATATATATATACATATACATATATATGTGTGTGTGTGTGTGTATATATGTGTGTGTGTATGTGTGTGTGCATGTGTGTGTGTCTATATGTATATATATATATATATATATATAAAGTGAAGTATATTTGCCATTTAAATGTGGCTGACCCCTAAGGGTGGATGTTACTGTTGCTTTTAGCCCCAGGAGAACATCTCCTCCAGCTGGCTTATCGACACATATCTGTGTCCTGTCTATTTTTGCCAAGGGAAGTTATCCTTCCCATCTTGATCTGCGATACGTACGTATTTACGTGCATACATATATACATGGACAGTATCACAATATCAACCAAACCAGTAGATGTTGTTGTACACCATTTAGTAACAATCTAGATACATTACTATCTTGATTAGGCCATTCTTTTCCACCTTAACCCAAATCTTTTAACTAAATCGTCTTCCAATCATCGTGGCAGCCTTCCAAGTGGCCTTTTCCGAACTCTTGGATATTACTCGGCAACTGCACAGATTTCCCTATTGTTTGCGAGCCTTGTCGTGTGTCCATAGGAATTTGTTCTTTCAGAATTCTGCGACCACATCATTCATTCCGCTGTCAGCCAATTATCTCGTTTCGAATATGTTCTCTAAATGATATTCCAATCGTGGATCTTTCCATGGCCCACTTACGTCGTAGCCAATCTATGTTCTGTCCTCTTTCTAGTAGCCCATGTCTCACGTGCGCATAAAAGCGCAGAGATGACGTTGCAGATGAGGAGTACATCCTTAAATACCTTACATCTTGCATATATTCTCTTTGAGATTTCAGCATTCCATATCTCGGAGCATATTCGGTGTGTGTCGTAAGTGGTCGTAATCCTTTATAAACTCGATTGCATATTTTTCCGCCTTCTATTCCTCCTAGTTCTACGTTCTCCGACCACATATGATTTGTTTGCATGCGATTCATTTTAAGACCCCCGGATAAGCACTGACTGTCCAGTTCTGTCGACAGTGTTTGCAGCTGGTCTGTGATTTCAGCGATGAGTACAATCTCATCTGCGAATCGGAGTGGCATGAATATCAGTGGCAGGCAAAATACACACACACACACACACACACACACACACACACACACACACACACACA
>NC_068996.1:1892801-1893134 GCF_001194135.2 Octopus bimaculoides | reverse complement strand
TTATATGTATGTATGTATGTATGTACGTATATATATGCATGTATGTATTTATATATATATATATATATATATACATACATAAACGCATGCACCTATGTTTATATACATACACATACATCACTGCATAGATTGAGAAATGGATAGATAGATAATTAGCTACATACATACATACATACATACATACATTCATACATGCATACATACATACATACATACATGCATATATACATACATACATGCATACATAGATACATACATGCATGCATACATACATACATACATACATAGATACATACATACATACATACATACATACATACATGCATACATACA
>NC_068996.1:1889475-1890758 GCF_001194135.2 Octopus bimaculoides | reverse complement strand
TACATACATACATACATACATACATACATACACATACACACATACATACATACATACATGCATGCATACATACATGCATGCCTACATACATACATACATGCATACATACATACATACATGCATACATACATGCATACATACATGCATACATAATGCATGCCTACATACATACATCCATACATACATACATAAATACATGCATACACACATACATACATGCATACATGCATACATACATGCATACATACATGCATACATACATACATACATACATACATACATGTGCTTACAAAACTTGCAGGGTAGGTTTTGCAGCTGACTTAGTGGTGACATGAAAGGCTCATTACTTTGAAGCCTAAATACAGAAGGTGTTTTGGTAACGGATAGGCGCCTATTCTATCATCGGAGAACACTTAAATCCTTTCATTTAGATTAGACGGTTGTCTGGAAACACTGTCACGTCTGCAGATCTCAAGCATGTATATATTGTTTCCCGATAATTTTAATAGGAAATAGTGTTTGAAAAACATGAATTTTCTACAACTCTCAGGAAAGAAGAAAACTCAAATTCATATGGTGTGCATTGGTTTGATGTGTGAAATTACGGTGGCTTTATTTCTGCTCTACGTTGTTTGAATAAATCATTCTTCTGTTCTGTTATAGATAACGTAAATACGTTATAGATAACGTAAAAAAAAAAAAAAGAAGATACAAGAAAGCGAGACATTCGCAGTAATATCATCAGCGGGTTGCTTTCTTGGAGAATGAGCCGAAAAAAACTTAAGAAGCGCAGATCTGCTAATTTAATATCTCTTCTCGGTAGAATCATGGATGTCATACAACAAAAGTGTACATAAGGGAGGTCTCCATGGCAAACATTATCCTACATATATTTAAGAGCAGAAACGGTCTTGATTAATTCAGATCAACCTATAAAGCTTGGCCAGGTCGCTCTTTAGCGCCACTGTTAACATGCATGTAACACAATACAACCTGTCACATGGTCGGGTCGTCGGCGACCCAACTGGCAACCCCACCATGCTTGCTTGGTGAGGAGGGTGATGTTGGACACCCTGCGGGACGAAAAATAAGAGCCATCAAAGAGTGGAGAAACTGCTGTGTTTGATTGTGTCGCGTATGCGAGAGTTTATGTGTGTGTGTATGTGTGAGTGTGTGGTTTGTGCGTGTATTTTTGTGAGTGTTATGTTTTATTTATTATAGAAAACTTTTGATTTTTATGTATTTCTACATGTACTTCTGCATCCTCGAATTTATTTTATTCT
>NC_068996.1:1884938-1888723 GCF_001194135.2 Octopus bimaculoides | reverse complement strand
GAGGGGGCCAGTCAATTAAATCAACCCCAGTATGCAACTGGTCCTTAATTCATCAATCCCGAAAGAATGAAAGCAAAGTCAACTTCGGCGGAATTTGAATGCTGAGTAAGTATCTGACCACCTAATTGTTGCAAATCTGAGAAGTAACACTGAAACCACATTCCTTGCATGTTACTGCCTGACTAACACAAGAGATGAGAAACCTGCAGACGACTTCTACTCCGATCTGAAGGGAGTAACGGAAAGTGTCCCTTCCCACAACTTCCCTATTATAGCTGGTGATTTCAATGGCCAAATAAGGAGAGATGATGCTCTGTTCACCTATAACAAGGAGACTAACTGGAACAGGATAATAACTGATTCATTTTGCTCACGAGTTCCAACTTCAGATTGCAAACACCCAAAACGTTTGTAGACATTCAAGCACCCATCTAAATCTTATTCGCAAATTGACTACATACTTCTGAGAAACAAGCGGAAGAACAGTGTCCGAAATGCACAGGCATTCTCCTCCTTCACATCCATTGGCTCGGATCATAGAGTTGTTTCCATATACATTGTTCTCAGCCTTAGATCACCAAGACCACCAGTCCCAAACCCCATGAAACAGGTGAACTGGTCCAAGGTATAAAGACGTAGCGCACTTATTTGCTGTAGATGTTAAAAACCGTTTTGAAATGCTCTCAGAGCACATTGACGACATTGAAGCACAATATAATAACCTCGTAAACGCCACAGAAGAAATTGCCTTTTAAAACTACCAAAGAAGGAAAGAATAAAGTACAGATCAATTCATGCAGAAGTCCGTGTGAGAGAAGCCAGGAATCATCTAGAAAAATCGAAACGTAGTCATGAACAGAGGCTTAATTAAATTAACTTCAAAGATGCTTCCAACGCTCGAGGAACACTAGATGAGGCATATGCCAATGTAGAAACAGATTACATTCTAGCTAAGATAAACAAAATTGCAAACTTGCATAGTGCAAAGCAATATGATGCAGTATGGAAATTAATAAACACACTAACTAGAAGAAAATTTAAGCCCTCCACCAGGCTTAAATGTGGTTCCTCTGAGAAGCGCAAGGCAAACTGGTTTGACCACTTTCACAAACTTCTTGGGGGACCACCACAAACTAGTGATCTTCCACTTCCTCTACACAAAATATCTAATGTATTAGACATCAACACAGCTCTCAGTAGTTTTTCTAACAATAAATCTCCCGAATTCGATAACATACCAACATTACTGTGGAAAGATCCAATATTGCAGGAAACCTTACTAGGTTTTTGCAACGAAACATATCCGCATCATGTGCCTCCATCAGCTTAGTCGAATGGTTGAATTGTCCCTATCTCAAAAAAAAAAAGTGATCTAACAAGTGCAGCTAATTATAGAAGCATTACTCTGATCCCAATTGCAGTAAAAGTTCATAACAAACTTCTGCTTAACAGGATTGTACCTATGCTCGATCCACTTCTTCGTAAGATATCAGAATGGATTTAGAAGGGGCCAGTCAACAATTGCTCAAATCCTCTCTATCCCTCGCATACTGGAAGAAATGAAAAAGTTTAACAACAGTGTCACAATCTTTTTCGTCGACTTTCTCAAAGCATTTGATTCCATCAGCAGAGATCTTATGTTTAAAGTTATTGCACTCTATGGTATTCCTCCCAGGATTGTTGAAGCTATCAGAGCGCTATACATAAATACCACTGTCACAGTTATAACTCCTGATGGAGAGACTGATTACTACACTGAGAGTAAGACAGAGTTTATCACGACCTCCTCCAAGTCAACTGAACTTAAATCGCTCAATAATATATCAATCAAAAACATTAACGACTTCAAATATCTTGGATGACACATAGTAGACTCCCCAAAGGACTTTCGCGTCCGCAAAGCTCTTGCTTGGGATGCATGTAACAGACTTGGTAAGATTTGGCACTCAAGCCTTCCACCCACGTTTAAAGTTAAACTATTTAGAAACATTAAGAGAGCCAGTCCATCCCTGTGGATCAGAGACCCAGACCGTATCGTCTGTCTTCGATAAACAACTAGATGGAACATATACCAACCTGCTCAGAAAGATACAGAGCATCAGTTGGAGATCACATCTAACACTTAGTAACATCTACGGAAATCTGATGCCGACATCCCTCAAGCTAAAGCAGAAACGGCTATAATTTACTAGCCACTGTCATCGAGCAGAGGAGGTTATCTCATTCCTGCTCCTATGGCATCCCTCTGGAAGAATTTTCTCCAGGAAACAGACGTTTTCAGATACTGTACCTCGGGACTCAGGGCTGGATATTAGAGATTTGAACACAGCAATGCAGGACCGTGTAGTGTGGAAAGGGATTGTCAATGGAGTTCCGAACAACCATAGGGTGGTTAAGGATGATGATAAAGCTCGAAACGGTGGATTAACGTTACCTGGTGATTTTCATAAACAGGATCCTCTTTGGTCATGTCGTTATAGGCAAAACAAATACATTAAGGTCTGGTATAAATGCGATGTTGAAGATGAATGTGCATTTATCGGAGTCGTTTCATAGAGTATATGTTTCTAAGACATCCTACAAGAACTTGGGAAACTATGCTAACGTCGATAGATTTCGTCAGTACCGTATCAAATTCCTAAGAAAACAAAGTAATCGGATCCATCGAGAAGGAATATCAAACGTTAACAGTAATGAGAACAACTACCATAACTCACTCAATAGGGTCTTGTAGTGTCATAGCTTATGACACTCAAATATGTATTTATACTGCGATTTCGTAAGTGAGACTCGAACGACAAATGTGTATTGTCAACATTTGTTAAACTCATCCCCATTAAGTTAAACAGACGGCGGTTGGTGTTCCGCATCGAGAATGGTATCAACTCTTCGTACATAACAACTAATTGATCAATGAAACCTGAAAACATACCTTCTAAAGAACATTGGCGGTATGTATGAGTCATAATTTTGAAGTTACTCTGGGTGGTGATATGGATGTGCTGCCCATGGTAATGAATTAATTCTGAAAATTCCTTACTCTGAAGTGTTACTCGGAATAATTGCTACCTTCGAATAAGCTCTGCATGCAAGGTATTCTGATCAATGAAACCTGTCCAATATTTTCTCAGAATTACGTAAACATAATGATCTATAAACATATGTCAAACGACTATAATTGCGTGTAGGCTGGATTAGGCTATTATTATCTACAAAGACCTTGAACGTCGTTCTTTTGGCAATGGAGAACAACTTGTTTTCCTCTGATTAACGGTATACAATACTGAAGGGCTTAGAAAATAAGGTTCTTGCATCCTAACGTAAACTTGCCCAATGCTTATCTTTAAAGAAATGTGAAGATACACTGAGAAGTGCAACTTACCCTTTCTAAAAATGTGATTTTCTTTTACTGACTCAAATATCTGAGAATAAATAAATTAGAGCAAAATTGTAAAAATAAAAGCATATGTAAATCTCTATAAAACGAATATGCAGAAGAGTAAAGGTAAAATCAAACAAAAGAGGATAAATAACATTTTGCGAAAATCATCAAGTTAAATTCTATGTACATTAATATAGGATGTAAAATGATGTTTTCTATTCGTATCCTATTCAGAGTAAGTACTTTTAAGACAATTAGGTTATAACATAAACACGTATATGAAATATACAGACACACATGCATACTCACATACACACGCAGATACACATACATAGGGATACAAACATTCATACAAACACACACACACATGTATATATATATATATATATATATATATATATAT
>NC_068996.1:1878582-1884458 GCF_001194135.2 Octopus bimaculoides | reverse complement strand
ATTCTCTTTTATTAGATAATTTAGTGGATCTTCAAAAGAACCGGAGAAATGAAAGAAATGGGAAATAAATAAATAAAAAAATGATAAATTTGAGAAAGGAAAAATAAACAAAATCTACAACAAAACAAAGGAAAAAGGTTAAGTAGAAACGGGGGCGGAGTGCTTTTTATTTCAAATTTCAACCCCTATGTATGTATATGACTATGAGTAAGAGTGAAACAGAATAGCGATAAAAGGGAAGAAAGAGATGGGGAAAGGTGAAAGGTGAAGGACGAGGGTAAGGAGCGTGCTGCGGGCTGAGTAGGGCGGAGCGGAAAGAAAGAGAAGGGAATGTAAAGGTATAGGAAAACGGAGGAGGGGAAAATGAATGAAAATGAAATAGGGAGAAGAGGATGAAAGAGAGAGAGAGAGAGAGAGAGAGTGTATGAGAAGAAGCATATGCTGTCAGTGGACAGTGTAATTGAGCTGTAAAGAAAACAAATGTATTTCTTTATAGTTTACATATTGTCGCAAACGCTTTTAGGGGATAAAGATAGAAGGAAAAAAAAAGAAGAGACAGAGATGAAGTACAAAAACTAAAATAGGCAGAAGTGAAAGCAAGTTAGGAAGAAAATACAGAGGTAGACAGTGGAAAGTGTGTAGCAGCATGATGGTGTGAGATGTAAAAGAAGGGCGTGTGTCTGCAATATGTAGGTATGTACAGGATACCTAATTGTGTGTGTGTGTGTGTGTGTGTGTGTGTGTGTTTGTCCCTCTAGCATTGCCTGATAACCGATGTTAGTGCATTTATGTCTCCGTCACCCATATATATATATATATATATATGTGTATGTATGTATGTATGTATGTATATATATTATATATATATATAAACCTACATACATATATATAACCATACGACGCATCTCGTTCTTCAGTGTCCTAGCTACAATATCATGTTTCATCGGTAGATGATACCGTGATGACATTGCAGACCACTGCTTATGATGCAGGTGATACCTTCAGTGTTAACTCCACAAAGTCTGCATCAGTTGTCATTCAACTTGAGGATCCTGAGCCAGGTACCCTAAGCACTAAGCCATGCGACTTCACCATATGTGCGCGTGTGCTCGCGCGTGTGTGTGTGTGTGGGGGGGCGGCTAAAAAAATGCTTAGCGGCATTTTGTCCTTCTATACGTTTTGAGTTCAAATTGTGCTGAGGTCGACAATGGCTTTCATTCTCTCCGGGGCGATGAAGTAAGCACCAGTTGAATACTTGAGTTGATGCAATCAACTCACTCACTTCCACGAAACTGCTACGAAAATATGAAACCATTATTATCACTATTGTGCAAAATATTTCAGTATTGTTATTATGATTCATAGTAATTTAATTAACAGGGATATTATCTTGATGTTTGGCGATAACATATCTCCTCCAATCTCAAGAACATTTCTTGGGGTTCTTACTAAATACAGGATGGCATGTTTCTCTTGGTGAAAAATGTATGTTTTTTTAGTCCAGCATCCGTCATCTTTTTTGTAGCAATTTGAGAGTAGAGCCGAGAACACCAATTAGGTAATAAAAATTGTCTGGTATGATTTTCAAGCATCCCCAACCAATTGAAAATCTGAACTCGAAATACCACAAATCAAATTTGAAAAAGCACCAAAATCGAAGTACGATTGTAGATGAGTGATTAGTGCGTTTGCCTAGTATCACAGTCAAATATATAAATATGGTAGCGATCGGTGAGACCAAGATTTTCGAAATTCATGTGCTACCATAAATGTTTGACGACCACGGAATGAACATATCCATTAAGGATTTGAACTGGCAGTGTTGTTTCGGAAAGGATTGGATTTCGAGGAAGATGATAAGTCATTGATTCTGGATATGCTCACCAGTGAATATGCAGCTTTCAGTGTAGTAGCTCTGTTTACTCGGGCAGATGCAGTGTGGTTGGATTTCGTCGAATTTCGAGAAGTTTTCACGGGAACGCCTCACACTTGAGTGCCTGTGGAACGCCATTTTAAATGCATTGGGGGACTGTGCAGGTTATAGTTAAGCGACTAAACATCGGTGATTTGACTACAACAACTATCATTGAAGAAAGCACTACAAGGAGTACTTGTCTTTGGTTCGGTCAAGGTCATGTGGAACCATTGTGCTAGCAGTTATGAATCAAGGTCATACAGATCTTTTAAAACCCGGACTGAAATTCGGTTCCGCTCCTGGGACTTCTCCTTAGCTTAGTGACGTTTTAATGGACTGATGGTTTACGACAGCCAGATTTCTTCAGATTTTTAGAACCGGTTCTGTGTACAGCTCGCACGTTATTTGTAGTAGCCTGTTTGAATCTATTTGAACCATGCTGATATATAGTAATACTTACACGTGGGAAGAAAGGTTGCATGAATCTCTTAAATCTATTCAACAGTTTCCTGCTGACTGATATTTATTTTTGCTTCTTCTTATTTTCCAAATCGTTGATTCTGATAAAATGCTTATATATTGGTTATATTTTATTGCTTTAATTTGTCACAGAAGTGTTTGAAAAATTGCATCTTTATATTATTAGTTAATACTCTGCTGCTTTGTAAATTTTAACTTGGCTAGGTAACATCACTTTTGGGAGTAGTTGCAATTCAGTGCATACATATATTAGTCTTATACTAATATTGAGGATGACTTTTATAATTGTACCTAGCTATTCCTTCATATGAAATATGATACAAAAGGATCGAAATGTTTATAAGATTATGAGTTTTTCCTTGATAATGATCTCAAGATATGACTTTCAGTTATATCAGAAATAATGCCAGATGCAGTTGTCATTTTTGCTTCGTATGGTTGATTTACTGACCTAGATTGAAAATATTGACATATTAAACAATAGGAGTATTCACAAAATTGAGTGTATCCCGTCTTTTCTGGGACTGAACAGCGAGAAATATATTGTTTGTCTCCTGATTTTAAATTCATATTCCACAACTTTCAGAAGCATTTTTATTGTTTCCATTCGTAGCTTTTGGTTGATATTCAGCAGGTATAATGAAGAATTCTGTACCAGGTTTATTTGAGAGTAGTATGTGTTATTCTTATTTATTTGGGATTACTTAATTCTGTTTTATATGGACTTCCTGATAAATGAAGGTGGAAACGTTTTTCGCTTTCCGCAATTAATATCAATGATTCAGTTTCAAATTTTCTTTCATGTTTAACGCGCACACACACACACATACACACACACACATGTAGGATATATACATGTGTGTGCGTGTGTGTGTGTGTGTGTGTGTGTGTGTGTGTGTGTGTGTGTGTGTGTGTGTGTGTTGTATATATTTTTTGTTTACTTTCTAATGTATATATATTTCCATGTGTGGCTGTGAAGTTAGAAATTTGCTATTAACCATATCAGTTCTAGGTTCAGTCTCGTAGCAGGGTACCTTTGGAAAATTGTCTTATGCCATAGCCACGGGCTAACAAAAGCTTTGTGAGTGGATTTGGTGGGAAGCTGAAAAAAGTCCCTCGTATGTATGTATGATATTACTACCTATCCCTGTGAAACCCATTGAAATTTCTGTGAGCATTTGAATACTTAATAGCTTAAACATGTTTGTCCAATTTTTACCGCATACTTTTAAACATTGTTAAACCCTCATCCCTTTGTTCATATATATTTGTACCATTGATAACCAATGAACTGCCGAAACCAATTTGATATGTGAAAAAATCGAAAAACGACTACACATTTTTCTGTTTGATATGCATTTTCAACCTCACGAAAAATTCTTATATATATATATATATATATATATATATATATATCATTGTGTTGATCTATTGAGGTACGCAAAACATAATGGGCGCACAGGATGAACAAGTAAGGAGCTAGTGTATCACCCTGCAGTGCTCATACACGAACATCGAAGAAGTCAGTATCTCTATTTGGTGACCGCACTTTCGTTCTGGTGTTTTATACAGCATCATTACTGCCTTTATTGTTTCATTAGGGATTCCATATGCCCTAAGGATTCACTTTACAGAAGTCTATAAGCAAAATATATCCGGTCACCTACTTGACGGACGCCGATTATGCTCATGACACAGCGCTCTTCGCAGACAACACAAAAGATACTGAACGTTTACTCCATCTCCTGGGAAATTCCGCCGCTAAAACAGGACTATTTGTGAATGAAAAGGAGAGAGTTTATCACCCTGAAGACAATGGGCGAAATCAGGACCATCAAACAGAAGCCCTTCAAAAATGTCAACGAGTTTATTTACCTAGGCAGCAATATCGTTTCCACACACAGAAAAAGGTATTGAATATCGCGTTGCTAAGGCTTCGGCAGCTATAAACGATCTTAGAACAACATGGAAGTGAACCCTACCAGAAAAATTGAAGCGACAGTTCTTCAGAGCAGTTGCTGAATCTGTGCTTGTATATGGATCTTCGACTTGGACTCTCACCAAGAGACTCAGGTGAATGTTACGTGCAGTACTCAACATTTCTTGGAGGGAGCACCCAACAAAACAACGGTTATATGGGAATGTACCAACTTTCTCATCAACCATCCAAGAGAGGAGATTGAAGTTTGCTGGCCACT
The DNA here is from genome assembly GCF_001194135.2 of Octopus bimaculoides. Lineage (NCBI taxonomy): Eukaryota > Metazoa > Mollusca > Cephalopoda > Octopoda > Octopodidae > Octopus > Octopus bimaculoides. The sequence continues at coordinate 1,879,865 of NC_068996.1, read as the reverse complement.
GCTGGAGAAGTAAACTAGAACTTGTGAGCAATGTGTTGACACCAAATTATGGAACCACAGCGGATGGAAGACCAAGGAAGACGTATATACAAAATCTTGCTGACGGAGTAAGATGTCAAATTGAAGACCTAAAAACATTAATGGAAGGTCGGGAGGGATAGAAAGAGGTAGTCAGGTTGACTATGGTAATAAGCCTGACTGGATGATGCCTCGATAAAAAAAAGTTATATGTATATACATATATTTATGTGTGCATATTAATAGTTATCGCCAAGCCAACATGGCAGTCCCCAAAATAGTACGAATGCTGCCGTTGATTACCTCCAAAAATGCCATCGCCTCTAGCTAGCTATGTGACACACGAACCTGTGTCCATTATAACCTTCGAACAGGGGAGGTCAACCGCTTCCCCTTGCTGGTCTGGCATCTACAAACTGGTTTCGAGGTATTGCCTCTTATCAATATAGAACAGCCGAACCCAGCAGGCGTCGCTACTGACCGTCTGTACGAAGGATTATTTACCTAAATTCAGTGGAATACATCCACTGGTTTTCAAAAATAGAAATATATATATATATCTACATATATATATATATATATTCATACATATTTATCTATCTATCTATCTCTCTATCTCTCTATCTATCTATCTATCTATCTATCTATCTTTCTATCTATCTACCTATCTATTTATCTATCTGTCTTCCTCTATCTTTCTATCTATCCCTCTATCTACCTATCTATCTTTCTTCTTACCATCTCCCCCTCTCGCGCTGCTTCCTTCTGTTATCTTGGCTTCTACTTCACTGCTATACACTTCTGTCTCTTCCTCCTTGTTCCACTTCCCCTCCCTACCATCCTCTCTCTTTCTCTATCATTCTACCTATCCCTCTATTTATCTACCTATCTATCTTTCTTCTTACCCATCTCCCCCTCTCGCTCTGCTCCCTTCTGTTGCGGTGGCCTCTACTTCACTGCTATACACTTCTGTCTCTTCCTCCTCGTTCCACTTCCTCCCTCCACCATCCTCTCTGCTTTCGTGTGACCTGTGGTCAACTTTCTTTTCACTCCAGCCGCTGTGAAGGCAAGACAAACTACTAGCGTTCTACATCAGATTCGCGTTTGGCCGTACGGCTTTTTAATGTTGTTTTCACTGTCCAATTTTCCTGTCTTGGTTTGTGTTTGCCACCTTGGAATCCTCTGTTTAGTGGGTTGATCTACTACTCAGGAAGAGACTATTCTAGAGTACGTTCTGCCTTATCTTCGAAACGTCGGGTTAGAGT
>NC_068996.1:1870947-1877265 GCF_001194135.2 Octopus bimaculoides | reverse complement strand
TTTAATGGGAGAGATAAAAAGGGGAGATAGATAGATAGATAGATAGATAAATAGATAGATAGATAGATAGATAGATAGATAGATAGATAGATAGATAGATAGATAGATAGATAAATTCTCCGAACAAATTGGGAAGGTAGTCAGAATGATATTGTATGTACACACACACGCGCGCTCGCTCGCGCGTGTGTGCGTTTGTATATGTACCAGTTTGTACCTATAGCAATAGATTATATATATCTGTATCATCCTCTAATTTTCCCCATAACTAGTTGTCTTTGTCTGTCTCTCTATTTCTCTACCCCTCCTCTCTCTCTCCCTCTCACTTATTCGTCTTTGCCTCTTTATTCTGTCGATTTTTCTTTCGATTCTTACTCCTTCGATTCTCATCCAGTCTTGCTTCATTTCTGACACGTTCACCTTATGCGTCTTCTCCCTTTTATTCACGCCCCTACCTTCCTTCTTTTTCTCCCTTTATACATTGTTGCTTATCTTTCCCTTTCTTTGTACTCTCCCTCACCTCTTTACCCACTTTCTCTCTCTCTCTGTCGCCTTCTCTTGTCTTCTGGCGCACTGCCTGCTGATCAATCTTGGCTAGCTTTGTTCCAAAGGCGTACGTCACTTTTGGCGGTTGTGTTCATCGATTAATGCTATGTTCTATTGGCAGGCTTATTTCTTTTTACTGACAATTGAAGTCAATGATTCTTGTGTACTTGTTTTATTTATCTATTTATTATTTATATATTTATTCATTCATTCATTCAATTATTCATTTATTTATTTAATTAATTAATTATATATTTATTCATTTATTTCTAGTCTCCATTTCATGTCACTTCTTCTAATAAGACTCTTCTTATGTTAATTTAAGAAGACTTGATGTGATGTAACTCGTTAAATTTCTGTTGGCCACATTTTATAAATAAATGTGAACAAAGATACAAAAAAAGACATGTTTATATGAAGCATGAGAGGAAGAATCAAGCAGAGTGAGGGGGGTGTACGAGACGAAATGTAAGATTGATATATAAAGAATGAAAATGAATGTGTGCATGCACGTGTGCGCGTGAGAGAGAGAACGAGAGAAGAGGATAAGAAAAAGTAAAAGAATATTAATAATATTTTCAGGAAGGAAATGACACAGGTACACGCACACACGTACACGCATACACACACACACGCATGCACGCACGCACACACACACACATACACACACACATACACACACACACACACACACACACACACCGAGTCACGCACACTTATGCACAAGTAGAATTCAGCATTCTGTTACGGTTTCATGGATGCAGAGAAGCAACTTCATCTTCAGATGCGCAGTGAGAGAAAAAAAAACGCAAAGAAGCTTTGAAATAACAATATTCGGCGACGGTCACAGCCAGTTCAAGGTACACAAAGAATTTGATAAGATTGTTTGCGGATAAGAAATTTTGAGTAACGTTGGTGGTATGCCAATCTTTTTATTGTATACTACCCCAAAATATTTTGTGTATCCAATTTTTTCAATTGTTTCTTCCCAACTTTTGCTTGATTAATAATTTCTTCTCGTCTCCCATTTTCGTAACGAAATTATATAGATTAATTAAGATACAATTATTAAGAAGTCATCAATAGTCTCGTACTGAGGATACCCAATGAAATTGAAATAGTTATATACAAATATTGGAGAATTTATACTTGAATACGACTATTAAGGACGCTATATTGAAAAAGAAAAATGAGGACAAAATCAGTTTCCATTAGTCACATTATTTACATTTGACGGATATTTGTTCTCATCTTGTTTGTTGTTAACACAACTTTTCGATTGATGTACTCTCCAGCCTTCATCAGGTGTCCTGGGGGAATTTCGAACCTGGGTTCTCATGCCTAAGGTATTTCCCAATGTTGTTGTTGTTATTATTATTATTATTATTATTATTACTATTATTATTATTGTTGTTGTTGTTGTTGTTGTTATTATTATTATTATTATTATTATTATCATTATTATTACTTTGTCTTTTTTTCTTCTTTCTTCAAATTTTCTTCCATTTCTCGCCGAGTCTTTTCTGTTCACCTAGGGCAGATAAACGCATTGTATGCATTCCCAGTTTACACACGCAAATTCACAGGTAAAATATGTATTTATAAAAAATTAATAAATAAATAAATTCATGTTGTTTTCAAAGCGATAATGATCTTCTCAGTACATGAGTCGTTCCAGTTAACACGATTTTTTGCACTTCCTGTAGGAAGGAAAACTCATATCAATTAATAAACACATCTTCTTTGTCTTATCTTTTATAATAATATCCGGTTTATTAGCTTTTATAGTCTTGTCGGTATGTATGTATGTTTGTATTATTATTATTATTATTATTATTATTCAGTTCACTGCCTGGAATCGAACTCGGAATTAGTAGCCCACGCTCTTAACCACTACACGTGCTCTAAACCACTACACCAAATGCCCGTGGGCAATTATGGAGTGAATTTTAGGGCTTATAAGTCTAATATTTTCCTATTCTTCCTTAATATCATTTCGATTCTATCTAACTAAAAGGCGATTCTCTCTTTCTTTCTCTGTATGTCTGTCTGTCTCCCCCTATCTCTCTCTCTCCCTATCTTTCTCCCCTTTCTGTGTAATGACATGATTAACAAGACAATGCTTTTCAATGTGAAGAGAAATTCAAAGAGAAAGTTCCTGATTCTATTCTGAATCACACTGGTCAGTTGTGAGCATGCATATAGCTGGGTAAACTGCAGTCAATCTCATGCGAAATACATGCACAATAGATATCACTGAAATGAGTCACGATTTCTTTTCTCTGTGGTGATGGTGGAAAAATAGTTTTATTGGATTCGTTGTTTTGGTTCCTATTTTTGTTCTTATGTTTCTCCTTGCTGTAGTACTACTGCTGTTGGTGGCAACTGGTCTGCTGCTGCTAGTGGTGTGGTGTTGCTGTTGCTGCTGGGGTTAATGATTTGTTATTGTTGGTCTTGTTAGCGTGGTCGATACTAATGCGCTCGAGATATCGATACCTTTTTGCTCGCAGCAGAAATCTTCAAATTGTTTAGAGATCCATATATATGGCACATGCGCTTTGCTTCTTTGACTTTAAAATCTTAATGAATGACATAGATCCATTTGGAAAATCGTTTAGATGATGGGCAGTTTTGATTCCTGCCAGACTAATTTGGACCTAGACCATTATATCTATCTAAGACTAGTTTTGCTTCTGCTTTGCAAGTGTTTCCAGAAAGCTTGTCTCGACTGTAGCAGACAAAACAGCAGCTAATATATGCCATTTTCTATACATGTAAGGGCGTGTGTACCATTTCATTTTGCTACACGTCTCTCCTTTAGTATTATGGTGAAATCTTAGCTTCTAAGTGAAGTGATGGAATAACTCCTCGCTTCAGTTTCTTTAGTGATCTGTCACCTACAATACTAAATTGTTGACAAAAGCGATGTGGGTCTTTTAACCCCTTAATTTCAGCATTTTTCTACCAGTGGAAGTCTTACCTTCTCTGTAAGTGTTTATGCTAATGCATCCTTAGGTTACTATGCACCTATTTTGTATGACTACTTTTATATGATTCCATTCTGGCCGTCTTAAACAATTCCATGCAATTATATTTCTCACAGCTGAATCTCACATATTCCCATATATCTTGTTGTAACAGCTTTACTATAACACCTCTGTTCATAATTGACCGGTAATCGAACCGGTTGTCTCGGCTGAAACAACTGTGGTCGTACAGTTTTCATCTGTTTTTTTATAATATTCCGCTGAACATTTGCAGAATAACGATTGCATTTGAATTTTCTTCCTTTTCCTTTTGAGACGGGGCGAGAAAGAAAATGCCCTCTACTAGAAATATATGTGTATGTGCTGCAGTTGTTTATAATTACATTATCAGTAACCATGTTGTTCTTGTTACTATTCCCGCTATCTTTATTAATATTTTTTCGTCTTCACATAGTACATTGTCATTGAAGTTCGGTTGTACATGAAGAGAGAGCATGGTAATAGAAGCTTAATTCGCGTGGAAGTGAGTGCACAGATAAAAAAAGATTAGCTTATATGGTTATTTGCAGAACAACAGAAAAATTACTAAAAGCAGTGAATAAATCAAAGATGGTTAAAACTGAAAAAGGTGAAAAGGCAAAAACGAAATTCAAAGAGAAAATGCTGAACATATCAAAGACGAATCTTTACATGTTCAGTTTTGGGAAAGCACCGAGAATGTACGAGATGATGTCAAAACTTTCCTGGACCAGTTATGTTTAATATCACATAACTTAGTTGCCTAAGTTTTCATACAATCTCCTTCGAAATAGTTACCTTGCACAGCGATACACCGTCCCAGCGTTCTTGCCACTTTTGGAATTCGGCATGTATGTCGTTTTCCGTAAACGAGTCGAGGACCTTCTGCCATTCGCTCTGGCTCTTGACAACTGGGTTAAAACAGTGACCTTTGTGCTGTATTTTTATCTTTGAGAAGAGTTGGGAGACCACACGTGCTAAATCTAGCGCATAGGGTGGCAGCGATATCATGTATTTTTTGGCGAGAAACTCACGAGTGTGGAGAGCTCTGTAGCAGGGTTCATTGTCATCGGGAAGAATCCAATACTTCGCTCTCCACAGATACGGTCACTTTCGCCTAATGTCTTTCCTCAAACGTTTCAGAACATCTCAGTAGATCTCTCGATTGACAGTCTGCCATGGGGGCCGAATAATTCTCGATACACAATACTTCAGATGTCGAAAATAGCATTAAACATGCTCTTAATTGAGTTGCATCTCTGTCGTACCGTCTTCGGGCATAAGATGAAGGGTCACTCTATTGTGACGACTGCTGCTTTATCTCAGGGCCATACTCCTAGACGTTACTCCTAGACGTAACTCTTGTCACTGGTGACGATTTCCGGCATGAAGGATGGGTCATCAGCGGCATGTTGTCGGGTATCTTGACAGACTTCGACGCGATGTTCTTTCTGCTCAGTGGTCAGCAGGCAGGAGACAAACTCATCAGAGACACGCCACATATTCCGTTCAGACGTTAGGATTGCTTGCATGGACCCTTACGGCAGACCAACAATATCAGAAACGTGATATCGTTGATTTTCCTCCGACGATCCTCATGCACAAGGTGATGAATTTCCTCCGCATTTCCGTGGTTGACACACGTGGCAGGTGTACGTGGCATAGGCGCTTTAAAACCGCTGTAGGCTTGCCAAAGCATACTCAATGTCTCTGTAGCAGACTTTCCAAGTTTAACGCTAAATTTCACGCTGGCTCTTTGTTCCTGTCCATAACAAAATCGCAGGCTGCAGCATACACGTAATCACAAAAACATAAATTTCACAACTTGTAAAGGAAACACAGCAATGTCACTCAGTCCACTACCTCATGAAGTTGACTGCAAGCTCTCATTGTGCACACAAACGTGTGCTGCCTTCTGTTAGTGCACTACAGAACTAGCCCGAGAACTTTTGATATCACCTCGTACGTGGTGGGAAAGGCTGGACTTGGTTAAAGAAAGAACCGTTGAAAAAATAAACAGCGAGCACAATTATACCAGTACAACATAGAGCGCTGCAAATAACCAGCTTGAGAAAATATGTGTTTGGTGATGTGTCGGAAAAATATAATGTATGTGGAATTTGGGGGTAAAACAATGGTACACATTGTTGCAGAATGTTCCAGTTTGAGTCAAGGAGAGTATAAGAAACTGAGACATTATTAAGTTGTAAAAGTTTTACACTGGGGTCTCTTCCAAAAATGGGAATTTGAAGCAGGAGGTATATCGTACAAGAAGCGGGTAGAACGAGTAGTTTGAATCGAAAAAAATCCCTTAAATTTTGAAATTTCGGGGATTTAGAAGATCAAATCTGTAAAGATTGTTTCTGCGATAATTGGTACTTTAGGTACTCTGAGTGATGAAACAGACAAATAAAATAGATAAATGATAATAGAATGGAGTTTTCTATAGCACTTTTACATGAAGGTTATCCTTTTAGGAACAGGATAGATCAACAGAAGGGTATTGAGTATATGATGACTTATAGAAATCAATTGGATATGTAAGATTACAAGTAGTAACATGATACCACGTAAGTTCTACTAGTAATAAGATGAATCCTGAGTCAAGAAGATGTTACTACTACTACTACTACTACTACTACTACTACTACTACTACTACTACTACTACTACTACTACTACTAATAATAATAATAATAATAATAATAATAATAATAATAATAATAATAATAATAATAATAATAATAATAATAATAATAATAATAATA
>NC_068996.1:1867591-1869902 GCF_001194135.2 Octopus bimaculoides | reverse complement strand
AAAGGTTTAAAACAAAAGGTGGGGGATAGAGATGTAGCCCTCCTGATACATGAGGACCTCTAGGGATATTTGAGGAATCCCAGTGTCCGAGATTTTTCTGTACACCAAGAGCAAATGCCCTCTCCAATTCCTCCTCTCCGAAATTACAGGTCTAGCTTAGAGAGGTACCATACACTCTTACCATTTTTGCCACTTTCACCAATCTCTCAATAAACTCACTCAAGAATAGCACTTCTCTCTCCAGTTTCAGTTTCCTTTCCAAGCGAAATTGAGATGAGAGTTCTACCAAAGAGGAATGTATCTGTCCTCATGCCTTTCAGCCTTGTCCAACGACAAGGCAAACAAAAACGAATCTCACAAACGGAGCCCACACAGTCTCACCGTCTAGAAATTGTTGCAGGTGGCGTAACCTAACAGTAATAATGTATTTTTATTGTCCTCAGGGTCTGTCACATTCACGATAGTCCAAAGGTAAATGCAAAAGAATACATAAAAAAATTTAATAGGCGATTTACATGAACAAAACAATAAAGATATAGAAGATAACAGATAATAAATATCCATAACAGTATAGAGTAACAAATCACTAACAAAAGTAATCTCCAAAATAGCTGGGGGAGACCAAGTAGGATTATGCAGAGCAGATATGCAAATCCGCAAATTCATGTTACCCCCACCAATTACAGCATTCTTGCCCTTCTTTCATAAAATTTGCTCTTTACCTTCACTTCTCTGTTTATGCGAACCTGAAGATTTTGACGAGGATTTGCATTGAAAGGAAAGGCTCTCTCTTCAGATCGTTCACCTGCGTCCACTAAACAGCTTCCTTAATTAAAGATACAATCATATAAAATACCCCGTTTTGTTTCCATTAAAGGATGTGAGGGTTTAATTTTTCAAGGTGGTCTTGGCTGATAGGTGGGCCATTTCTGAACTTTACGACGATTGCTCAATTTACTCTCTTAAATTAGCAGTTTATGGACTTTGATTTGCTGTCCCACTCTAGGTTTATTTACCTTGGACGATTTGAGTGGCTGGCAAACGTAGTGTTTCTCTGAAAGAAGCAGCGATGAGTTGCCGTTTATTTGACCACCGATCGATACCTCCCTACATTGTAGCGATCAAGCCTCTGAGGATGAGATCAAAACTAGTTAGGATCAACGATCAACACAGTCGTATCAATTAAACTGATTTAGGTAGGTTAAAGCACTTAGCCACCGAATATAAGTTTTAACCCCAAATCTAGCTAGATTGAAGTTATCTTGGATCACGCTAACAGGGAACGACTATCCCAATATCTCTAATCCTTTATTGGACGAATTTATAGGCCTGAAGACTCATTTTGTGTATTCTGAAAACATCATAACTGTCAGGTTGCTCAACGTCGTCGAAGTTACATTCACGAATAACATCATCTCAAAAGCAATGTAACCTCCATGGAACCACACCCAAACGGACCAAAAAAAAAAACAGCATAAAGGAAAATAATAGTACCTCAAGCCACCACCTCACCTCCACTATCAACACGTCAATAAAATGCAATTCTTGGCCGAGTGGGTAGAAAGCTGAGAAAAAAAAGCATCTCAGTAAACGAAATGTTAAATACTGTGCAAAACTCACTCTAATACAGAAACATCACTTTAAGGGAAAAAGTATTTTTTTGAGAATCCGTCAAAATAAAAAAAAAAAAAGACAAAACAAAAAACAAACTATGTAACGTTAGTGTACCAACTATGTTGTATATTTTCATTTATTTTACCAACCAATTGTATTTAAACTTCCTATTAACTGTTGTTTGAAATATGAAGTTCTAACTCCTTTACATAATTATGATTCGTTCAACACGATCATTTTGAAAACCCGTTACCCTTACACACACACACACACGTAAATGCATACATACACACATACATGTATATATGCATATATAAGTATACAACTATACATATATGTATATGTATATATATAAATACATACATCTATATCTATCTATATATATATCGATATATAATCATATACTTGATGGCACTCTGTCGCTTACGACGTCGAGGGTTCCAGTTGATCCAATCAACGGAACAGCCTGCTCGTGAAATTAACGTGCAAGTGGCTGAGAACTCCACAGACACGTGTACCCTTAACGTAGTTCTCGGGGATATTCAGCGTGACACAATGTGACAAGGCTGACTCTTTGAATTACAGGGACAACAGAAACAGGAAGTAAGAGAAAGTTGTGGTGGAAGCGTACAGCAGGGTTCACCACCATCCCCATGCCGGAGCCTCGTGGAGCTTTAGGTGTTTTCGCTCAATAAAC
>NC_068996.1:1864335-1867171 GCF_001194135.2 Octopus bimaculoides | reverse complement strand
ATATATATATATATATACATACATGCAAACATACATACATACATACATACATACATACATATATATCAGCTTATGCAGTCGAACCAACTTTGGAATGTACATACTAATGATACCCCATACTCACAAACCTATGTTATTTAAACGCCGGAAGCTGCGATTTATCAGTAGGAAAGAAGTATCGTTAAATACAAGCAGTATTACAAAAAGAGATTTACTCCGGAGCTATGGGAAGAAAAAATTTCTTCAGAAGGAAATACGAGGTGGTATGAAAACGTTTCCGGTCTAGTTCTGTAGTGTACCAACAGATAGCAGCACACGGTTGTGTGTGACGTTAGAGCTAGCAATGATCTCCATGACGCAGTGTGCCAAGTGACATCGCAGTCTTTACTTCGCATGTTGTGAAAATTGTGATTTTGTGGTTACGTGTATGCTGTAGTCTCCGATTTTGTTATGGACAGGAACAAGGTGCCGACGAGAAATTTTGCCTTACACTTAAGAAGTCTGCTACAGAAACATTACGTATGCTTCGGCAAGCGTACGGCGACGAGGCAATGGGTCGCACGCAATGTTTATAGTCGCACAGGCGCTTCAAAAGCGGAAGAACGTCGCTGGAACACCTCCCTTGATCATCAACCCCGAAAATGTGGTATTGTGCATCGATAATTCGTACGCCCCGAGGCCAGACCATTAATCGAATGCTCTGCTGTGACGTTTTGAAGCGTTTGAGGGAAGACATTCGGCGAAAGCAACCAGATCTGTGGAGCACAAAGAATCGGAATCTTCACGACGGCAATGCTCCCTGTAACTGAGCTCGACTCACCTGCGAGTTTCTCGTCAAAAACAGTATGGTATCTTTTCCGCATCCACCTTATTCGCCAGAGACATCCATCTATCCCCCAAGATAAAAAATGCAGCTCAAAGGTCGCCGTTTTAACCCCGTTATCGAGATCTAGAGCGAATCACAGGTCATCGACTGGCTTACAGAAAACGACTCGCGCCGGATTCCAAAATTTGCAGGAACGCTGGAAACGGTGCAGCGCAAGGTGACTAATACGAAGGAAATTTTGTTAAACCATAGGTGACTAAGTTATTTTTTATTAAATCTCACTAGTCCCTGAACCCTTTGATATCTTTTCGTACGAGGAGTGATTAATAAGTATTTCACATTAATTTCAGGTTATCAAAACCGCAAGCTCGAGGCACTTGCAAAATGAAATCGAGATCTCTATCCGGTAGTATATTCAGGTAGACTGAAATGAATTTTCTGATCTGCAATGGAGCTGCATGAGTAGAATAAATTCAGATTTTGCAATAGAAACACTTTTTGATTTAAACATTATCTGATTAAAGTACTCAATGCACGTGTATTGTTTAAGCGCCAGGAGCAGTGGTATCGTCATCCATCTACGTGTTCGTTACTGGCTTCATTCATTCCTCCTCGCTCTGTCTGCTTCTCTGTTTGTCTGTATGAATGATGCTTCTATGTATATATATATATATATATATATATATGTGTGTGTGTGTGTGTGTGTGTGTGTGTGTGTGTGTGTGTGTATGTGTGTGTGTGTGTGTTCGTGTGTGTGTGTGTGTGTGTGTGTATAGGTATGTGTGTTTGAATATAATCACATATGCAGGCACACACACAAACACACATACATATGTATATATATATATGTGTGTGTGTGTGTGCGTGTGTGTGTGTATGTATTTGTATATCTGTATGTATGCGTGTCTCTTTCCTTGTGCATGTGTGTGGTACATGCATAATGATCTTGTCAGTGACGTAGTTTCGGGGCGTGTTTCAGTTACTGGTTTGATAATATAAAATAGTGTTGGTCACTTGACAAACTAAAAACCATTATGAACCTTTCAACAGTCGGACAGACGGACCTGAAACGGTCGGACAGCATCTTCCGTCTAAATTGCCAATCATGCGTAAGGAAACCTAACGAAATAGAAGATTTCATTTCGTGTAAGTCCATTTATCTGATAGCCTCAAGTAGTTGCCAGAGAAGGCGGGCGAGACAGCAGAAACGCCGCTCATATATCAATAGGAGATTATGTATAAGAGGAAGAGAGTGAGCGAGAAAGGAAGAGAGTGAGCGAGAAAGGAAGAGAGAGAGGGGGGCGCTACATGCTAAAACTGAGACGTTGAAGGCAGTGAAAGAAGCTGATACACAAATACAGAAAATAGGAAAGAAATTAACAAAGATGAAAGCCACTGAAAGAGAAAGAGAGAGAGAGGGGGGGAGAGAGAGAGAGAAAGAAAAGACATAAGTTACAGGAAGATGGTGCTACACAGAGAAAAAGGAAAATAAAGAAGAGAATGCTAGAGAGAAATAGAAAGAGATATTGAGAAAGGCTAGTCGTAGAACTTTGATGTTTAATGCTGTTCTTAATATAACTTGAATCAACAGCCTTAATATATCTTGGAGCACTTAACTTCCTCTTCGAGAATTGACAAGAATTCAGCTAGCACCAATGCTATTTATACGCACCTCAATGGGTCTGTGACAAAGCGCCATTGCATTCTGAAGTAATCTTAATTATTAACTATAAAAACTCTGTTTATTTTCAGCAAAATTAACAAAAGAATTAGAGTTGCTATTGGTTGAAAGACATATGGAGGTATGTGTATGGGTGTATAGATGCACGTAGTCGGGATGTTAGTCTATTTATGTACTTCTCGGAATGTGTTTGAGATGATTTTGCGACGTGAATGGGATTATTTTACGTATACAAGTAGGTAGATGTATGTATTTATGTATATTTGAACATATGAACAGTCTAAAATACACATGTATGAGGTTTTATATATATATATATATATATATAT
>NC_068996.1:1860775-1863342 GCF_001194135.2 Octopus bimaculoides | reverse complement strand
GTGTGTATGAGTGAGCGTAAACATATATATATATATATATATGCTCACGCTCACTCATAGAGAGAGGGGGAGAGAGAGAGACCCCAATGAAGGGTGAGGATGCTGCACATGCTCCCTGATTTACTCATTACAGCTAATTTTGAATAAGTATCAATAAATAAAATGTATTTTACAAGAAAATATAGCGATGACCAGTTCTGGTATTGAACCGGAAAACTTACGACCGTATGCCATAGACCCTGACCGCTAGCCACACACTTTCATCAGCCACTCAATTCAACACACCCCCGCGCTATACAAGTACATTCTCATACATGGGAAGGTACGCGCTGGAATAATTTGGGAACTTATTAAGCAGAGTAACAAAGCGTTACAAGAAATTTTGTCCAAACTTGTAGTAATTACCCATCATTAGTAAAAGTAAATACGATAAGATTCTATCCGTTTGTTTCGACACTCGTTTAATCAAATGAATTATCTGTTCAGTTAAAGATTAAGTAGACGCGTATTCCATAGAAACGTGTATACTTAACGTAATTCTCAAAAAGAATTGTACGATTCAGTATTTGAAAAAGATGGACTTTTGACTTATAACTAAATTTCTATCGATGGACTTCAGAACGGTTTTCTGCTACCCAATATTCTCATATGCTTTGGCTCGACATCTGGATACTGTGAAACACGCTTCTTGAAGATGACAATCAATTGGACCGAACTGAGGAACTCATGATTACGTAGCGAAATTCTTAACCGCATATAAACTTACACGTTTACTGGCTTCAGTCATTGTTCTGAAGCCACGTTGATGCCTTGCTCTCAAGAATTTTAGTCGCTTATATTGACCCAATGCTTTCTTGGTAAATGTCCTATCGAACATACCAGTCCACATCTATCTATCTATCTATCTATCTATCTATCTATCTATCTATCTATCTATCTATCTATCTATCTATCTGTCTGTTTGTCTATGTCTGTGTCTGTCTGCCTGCCTGTCTGTTTGTCCACCCAAAAATCACCCATCCATCCGTCTTTCTCTCTCACTCTCTCTCTCTCTCTCTCTCTCTCTCTCTCTCACTCTCTCTCTCCGAATATATATATATATACTTCTAATATAGGATAACATTTTTCATAAAATTACACAATGTGTATTTATAGTGAGGTATATTGTATGTGTTGACTGACAATTTAAAGTCTATTTCTCAGCATATCGGCATAGAATTTTTTTTCTTTTGCTCTTATTTATGATTATACACACACACACACACACGCACACACACACACACATATATATATATATATATATATATGTATATGTGTATGTATGTATATATGTATATATAAATTTAGAAAATTGGGGTGAAAAATTGAATATTAATTTGATTAATATCACTTTAAAACCAGTGGCCTAGCATTTTGGAAAATCTGAAGATTCAGAAAAATTATATTGCATACATGTAAGAGGGATAACCACTAAGTGGACATCCATTATGTTCTCTCAAGAGAACACTCTTTTCTTAGTGGTCAGACCATAGGTGGTCTTCTTCTAGCATAATAGATGTCCACTTAGTTGTCATCCCTCTTATATGTATATCATGTATTAGTGAAAGTCTGGAAGCAACCTGATAGTTAGGAAAGAGTTAATTGTGTTGCGATGATTCGGCCCGGAGACAACATGATAACTGATGCTGAATGCTCTGTGAACACTGTAAAGGTTGTAAGACGTGACATAGAAAACTGGAATGAAAATTACAAAGTCATGATCAATCGCGATAGACAGGGTATGGCGTCCTGACTACATCGGCACGCCGAAATTCATTAAAAAACTTTGAGCTAGGTGAAGAAAGGTAAAGAAGTTCATGTTGAGTCGGGGGTTGATCTGGTTCTTCTCAGATTAAAGAATTTCTGCCAGGACCAGTTTCATAAAACTCAGTGAAATAGGTGTCTTGCCTACAATCCATATGATGTCAGACGTGAACACCAAGTTCCCCCAGCCTGTGAGGGTCTTTAAGCGTGTCTCCAGTCAAGGTGACGTCATGGTGCCGTACGTCTTCGAACAGGTCTTTAGACTCAACTCAGACGACAATGTTTGGAGAGGTTTCCTACAAGAAGGACAAATGTATGTGACAGAAGGATCCGGTTCCTTTTCATACTTCTGGAATGTGTCACAAGTGGCTGTTGGAGAATTTTTATGATTTCACTAGCCCCAATTTATGGCCTACGAATTCCACCAATTGTAATCCTATGGTTTACTATGTGTAGGCACGGATGAGAAAGATATCAGTCACTCTGTCTGCAACATGAAGGCCAAGTTGGTGATCAAGATCAAGCAAGTTGTTCAAAGACCTCTCTAGGTGTGAAACGCATGTGGCAGGTTGTTTTTTGGGGTGGAGGGAGCTGAGAAAGAGACCGTAGGGGAGCTGAGTAAAAAGTTACCTTTGATCCATAATGTAGTTGAAAGTTTTGATGTTTAAAATTACTCCTATAGTTGAGTGGAATGCTGAGTTTTCTTTTCCTTTTATGCAAACTGACATCAACTCTAATACTCTGCATACATGTATGTATGCATA
>NC_068996.1:1858216-1860765 GCF_001194135.2 Octopus bimaculoides | reverse complement strand
GTGTATATATTCTGTATACATATAAATGTGTGTTTGTGTGTGAGTATGTGTGGGGTGAATAATGAAGGAGAGAGAAGCAGAAAAATAGAGATGTGTGTGTGAGAGAGAGCGAGAGACAGAGAAAGAGAGAAAAAGAGAGAGAGAAAGAGAGAGAGAGAAAAAGAGAGAGAGAAAGAGAGAGAGAGAGAGAGAGAGAGAGAGAGAGAGAGAGAGAGAGAGAGAGAGAGAGAGAGAGAGAGAGAGAGAGAGAGAGAGAGAGAGAGAGAGAGAGAGAGAGCGGGATAATTTCTATTTCATTTATCAAGTTTAGTAACACTAGAAACTTCAGAAAGAGAAACTAGAGTTAACATTGTCCCATATCATCGTTATAGAGAAATTATCATATATCGGTGATGTAAAAGCCAACAAAAATCTCGTGTGGATCACTTCTCGCTTTACTTTATTGAATAATGCAAAGACATCTTGAATTGTGTATTTTAAAAGTCTACTTGTAGAAAACGTCTACTTAGAATTGACAATGTGATTTCAAGTTTGTTCATATTCACTAATTTCAGACTGGATTCCAATGCATAAAACTTAACTGATTTTTAATGAAATCAAATGTTTTTGATGAAATCAAATGTTGTCACTGCATCTATGTAAATCTAAGGCATAGAGAATGGTTATTATTTTACTAAGCTGTTGTAGTTACAACAGTTTAACGCCTCTCACACTCCTTTGTCTATATGTAGGAGAGTTCATTCTCTTGCGGTACGTTTCTGGTTTGGGAATAAAATAGGTGTCGTATTTCCTTTGTCTCAATTATCACAGGCACTGTAAAATTACCGTTAGTGATGTTCTTCCTCTTTTGACAAACTGTCAGAATTGTCTTCAATTAAGTAAGGCTAAGGTTTAACAGCACAAAACTCATCACCAGAAAAAAATATTTTGCAATTTGTTGCTAAAAAATAACTGTTTTAATATCCAATAAAGTATCCCACGAGAACTATTAGGGTGCTAGTTCTTGTAAGAATGAAAAAATATCATACCGAGCTATGAGATCACTCAACCTACGAGAAATAGCAGTGGTCTACATATAACCAATAAGGCGAGATGTTCACCGTTATAATGGCATGAATCATAGTTATATTCGATTAAAGGTAACCCTAGAGACACTGGATAGCTAATATTAGATGCTATGTAATACTGAATATATTATGACTGGTCATGGATACAATTTAAATACAAAGAATATAAATACTAAAGCTATTATTAATGAACCCTTATTTGTTACATAGTATTTAAAAGTTAAATATTTATTGTAATACGTCAGTTATATTCACATACTTCATAATCACTCACACGCATGCGTGTGCAACAATACATATGCTCAAATATATTAACTGTGTATGTGCGATTCAATAGGTAAACCTGTGTCCACCTCTATGTTTCCTAAAGTGTATGCTAGGTTTTGGCATATCAAATTACGTTGCTTCTGAATTATTACATGGAAGCACTATGTCACTCTCTTCCTTATCAACGCGACACCTTTTTGTGAAGAATTACTTTTATCATAATATTTCGAGGCCAATTTCGTAATGGTATCTATAATATAGACCGTAAATGTACCATTTTACAATCTTCTTGTCTGTGTGTATCTTCAGAGTTTAATCTTTTCAAGGGTTGTCTCCAAAGTGATACTTTAAAAGCATTTTGGGACCACCATGAGTGATATCCAAACTACAGTGGAAAAGGCTAGCCACTGGATTTGGTTAAAAAGAGACGATGAGTGATGGCTAGAGAAATATTGAGCTGTATTTAATAACCAGTTGATCTAACAAGAGGGGCCTCATAACAGTGAGGGTCCGGGGGGCATTGATGCCGTCGAGAGGCAGGCCTCGAAACGGCGCGCATTCTCTCCTGATGACCCCATACACTTGCTGGCTTCCGGTATGAGAAGCTTTCAACTGGTAGCACTTGCATGCGCAAGTTGTTTGCAAAACATCCTCGAGCTGCTCGTAGACATTCCATATGTTGCTGATCGCGTTTCTTAAAACCTCTCAGCATTGTTGATGCTAGTGAAAGAACTCTTGTTAGGTTTCCTAATTCATTTACTACTACAATGAAGACAAATATGAAAATCAGAGACATATTCAACTTCAGAATCATTCAATAAGATAATTTCCTTGGTAGTGCAAGGGGATCTTGCACTTTTCACTATATATATTATATATATATAATATGCAAACATGTGTATATCACACACACACACACATACACATATCTTAACATGCATAAGTCAATCTCAGCTTGCACAATGAGCAAAATGCAATTAGAGAAAATATTAAAATTAATGAGAGTTATATTAATAAATGATTAAATAAACAGGAAACTATATATTCAATCAGATATTTGGTGAACACAAATTTAAGGAACAGAATCAACATATCACAAAGAAAAAACTCAGTGACGAAGATATTACATTTTTCTGAGTATATAAGTATGTGTGTGTACGTATGTACACACACACACACACACACACACACACATACATATATATATATATATAT
>NC_068996.1:1854841-1858136 GCF_001194135.2 Octopus bimaculoides | reverse complement strand
TTACACACACAAAGAGAGAGAGAGAGAGAGAGAGAGAGAGAGAGAGAAAGAGAGATTGAAAGAGGGAGAGAGAAATAAAAAGAGAGAAAGAGAAAGTGAGAGGGAGAGAGCGAGATGAAAGGAGTATTCTCTACCATCACTCTAAATAAATGACAGAAGTACTGTGGAAGCATTATTACTGTATCTTTAGTGATCCCACTGATCTTGATGCAAGGGATCTGAACGAAATCAATTGCCAAATTTTATCGATGACATAACTTGTATTGTCTCAGACATCATGGAAGCGATAAATGAAATCAAGTATTATTCTATAGTAAGCAATGGTAGATTCCCCGCCACTGTCCTGAAAGAATACAGACACCAAATTGGAATCTCTCTAACCAACCCCGGGGGAAATAGTTTCGACTCAGTCCCTATAACGAAACAGTTCTTATCCCAATCTGCCACGCCAATTATCAAAACGAGAATCAGTGCGCTTCCTCTATCGCCCAATCACATTCAACTCCCATACCATCAGAGTATTTGAAAGGGTAGTGAGATGAAGTAAAACTGGTTTCCAGGAAATCCACGACCTTCTAAAGTTTTGCAGCTTTTATATCTAGATTATAACCAGCATGAATGTTGCAGCTTTTACATTACATCGATGATGCCCTTAAGGCTTTGAAATAAGGTTCGAACTCTGATGTCAAATTTCTTGACTTCAGCAAAGCGTTCGACAGAGTCGGCCACAATATCCTCCTGTCAAAATTGTCTAATTTTGTCCATGCACTGGATTAACTATTTATTGGTGAACAGAACACAATATGCCTGGAGGCAGTTTCAGCCCGCTTCTATTTATTGTATACATAATCGACAAAGCGAGCATCATCAAACAGAGCAAAAGTCCTAGAAAATTTAGCAATTGAAGAGGTCAAAGACAACGTCAGTCTGATCTACATGATGTAAGGCAATGGGAGGACAAAAACATGTGGTTAAATGAAAGAAAAACTGAAGTTTGGAAAAAGTGCGCTCACGCAAATATATTCTCCACCTTCATGAGAACTACCCAGCATCTGATATTAGGGACCTTATTGTTAACAATTTCGAATGGAGAGCTCACGTAAACAACGAAGTCAATATGGCACGCAGGATGGGCTCCTGGATCTTCCAAACAGCAAGATGGTGTCCTAATCTTTTTCTCCTCCTTTATACGGCCACAACTTTGATACTATTACTCCCAAGAAAGCATGATGGATCTTGATTAGTGAGACCGCCTTAAATCATTGAAACTTTATGCCTTACAGTGTCGTCGTGAGCGCTTCTGCATTTGCACAATGTGGAGAATATGCCATTCAGCATTGCTCAAACGGTCTTAACATCAGATTCAGAATTCATTCAAGACTCGGGTCACACGATTCAGGCTCATAAATTCATCGCAACACAATTTCTTTTCTTCAACAGGTCCTGCTCTATTTATCCTTATCGCCAATCAAATTCAAATCATGCGAAACTTCGACAAATTTCTTCAAAAGTTAGCAGACATGCTTCATATACCTTGATAAATCTTAATCAACAACTCCCTACTTGAACGGGCGATCATTCCACAAAACTTGACTTAATGTTAACTTAATAGATACGTATGCATGTATGTATGTATGTATGTATGTATGCAGGTATGCATGTATGTATGCATGTATGTATGTATGCATGTATGTATGTATGTATAGATGGATGGTGTGTATATTAACCTCCCCGTTCCCGCACGGGACGCCGTTATGTCGTAGAACAACGAGAAATGAAGTGTTTTCCTCAAGAAAATCACACAACGTCGGGTCTAGGAAATCGAAACCACAATTTTACGATCATAAATCCGACACCCTAACCGGTAAACCATGCGCCGTTGCGCACGCACACACAAACTCTCATGCATAGACACAGTCACTCATATACAAAGTCTGATCAATTAGTAACCGGACCGTTGCCATAGTAACGAAACTCAAGCACGCGGAGTAAAGCTGCTTGGCACAGATTGACCTTGAACTCTGCTGTGCATGCGCACTAAGTTTTACTGTTCTACCCTTTTCCGATGTTTACAACAGTGCTTGGAAAGTAATGTGTGTAGAATGTGATCATCGTATTGACCATGGTAGAGAAAGTTGAGCAGAGAATCTGCGCCAAATTTTGCCAAAAGCTTGGCGATACCTGCTCAAAACCCAACGTAGAGTTTTGAAAAACGTTTTCATTGCTCTCCACACAATCAAGAACATGTGCAACGGAAAACTGAGTGTCTTTTTGGTCAGCTGCACAAACTTGGCAGACACGCGTCTCATACCCACATCTTCAGTGATAAGGGACTGAACTGAACCGTGGCCAATCTGAACATCATCTCATAACTCACGAATGGTGATTCGACGATTTCTCCTCACAGATGCACGGACATCTGCGATGTTTTTCTCAGCTGTGCTGGTTTCGGGGTCCCCCAGAAAGTTTGTCACTATTGATATTTTTTCGGCTATCTTGGAAGCGTTTGAACCACTTATACATTTGTGTACGGCTAAATACACTCTTACACTTTCTGCAACTTTACATAGGCCTCTGAGCAGATATCACTATGACAACTTTCCCTGCCATGGTCAATGTGATGATAACATGCCACACACCTTAATTCCAAGTACTGCTGTAAATAGCGGAGGTTACCTAGAACGTTAAAACTTAGCGCGCGTGCGCAGCAGTGGTCAAGATCAATCTTTTCTAAGTGATTTTACTCTTCATGCTTTCGCTTCGTTACAATGGCAACGGTCCGGATACTTATTGATCAGACCTCGTATACATATACATATATTTATGCACACTGTCATGTTTCACTCATGTGACTGTGGTCATGCTGGAGAATCGCCTTTTATCGAACAAGTCCACTCCAGGACTTATTCATTGTAAGCCTAGTACTTATTCTACGGTCTCTTTTGCAGAACCGCTAAGTTACGGGGACGCACACCAATATTGGTTCTCAAGCGATGGTGGGGACAAACACAGACACACAAATATACACACACACACATACACGCACACACATATATATACGTCGGGCTTCTTTCAGTTTCCGTCTATCAAATTTACTCACAAGGCTTTTGTCGGTCCGAGGTTATAGCTGAAGACATTTGCCGAAGGTGCTACTAAGTAGGACTGAACCCGGAACCATGTGGTTGGGAAGCAAGCTTCTTATCACACAGCCATTCCTGCGCCTGTATGTGTATATATATATATATATATATATATATATATGTGTGTGTGTGTGTGTGTGTGTGTGTGTGTGTGT
>NC_068996.1:1850059-1854671 GCF_001194135.2 Octopus bimaculoides | reverse complement strand
TATATATATATATATATATATATATATATATACGCACACATAGTTTTATATATGTGTGTGTGTGTGTGTGCGTGTGTACGTGCGTGTGTATGGTTGTATTTAAAACTGTGTTAAATTTGCATTAAAATCCATGGGAGTGTGTGCAATTAAAAAAGTC
Organism: Octopus bimaculoides; assembly: GCF_001194135.2. Classification (NCBI taxonomy): domain Eukaryota; kingdom Metazoa; phylum Mollusca; class Cephalopoda; order Octopoda; family Octopodidae; genus Octopus; species Octopus bimaculoides. Next base: position 1,854,514 of record NC_068996.1, on the reverse strand, counting down.
ATGTAGTTCATGTGAATCCTGAAATCTGATATTTATCATACCATGAGTAGCGAAAGTATTCACTGACCACATCAACGACAGCAACGACACTACTACTACTACTACTACTGCTACTACTACTGCTACTACTACTACTACTACTACTACTACTACTACTACTACTACTACTACTACTACTACTACTACTACAGTATTAACATTTTTCATCGTCAGACTGTCAAATATTTTCTTTTTTAAATTAATCCTATATTGTAAACGTAATGTTCTTTTTATATTCATTTTGAATTCTTCATGCAGTATATCAACTAATTCATGATGGCCAGTACTGAATAACTTGTACCACAATTGAATTTTCTACGACGACCTCCACCCATTAAGATTTGAAACATTACTCCTTTTTTTTTAGTGATAAAATGACACCTAGTCCTGGGACAAATGACGCATCCCCACACAGATTAAGCGACGATGTTCTTGTTCTTTCGACTAACTTCATCACAGTATTTTGCAAAGCAATCACTATTTTGTAAACACGAACGTGGGGGAAAAATCGGCTGTTTACGGCCGGAGACCTTGTCACGTCTTCTTGTCATGTTTTGTGAGTCTGTTTCCTGTCCAATTGATACAAATAATATCCGTGGATATGAATCACCAATTTTATTTTTGTTTTCTTTCTTCTTCACTAAAGCATATAGACTCAACACGATGTGTTCCCGGTTTTACAAAAGAGATAAAGATTAGATAAAACATTTAACATGCATGGTAATGCAGTTGTGAGTTCTCTGAATACTGAGTGCAAACACCAATTTCAAAATGGGCAATGATTTTATTATGTTATATTCTACTTTGCACGAATTTTTATTTATTTAGTTATTTTTTTTATATTTATTTCCTCAAATATATTTTCAGCTGTTAGATTTACATCTAAAATTAGGAGAAAGTGTTACGGGGCCAACAGAAAAAAAATACGAAAAGCACCAACAATGTTAGCAGCAGCAGTGACAACAATAGCAGCCGTTAACTGTAGAGGCGGCGGCGGTAGGAAGGTCAACAACTAAAAAAAAACTGATAAAAAAACAACAGCAACAATAATAATAATAATAATAATAATAATAATAATAATAATAAAATAGGTGCATAAATAAATAAAATAAAAAATTCACCGAAGATAACAAACAGAAAATCTAGGATATTATATGCACCTAATCAAATCAGTAAACTTCTGCAAGGACCCCAATTTTCAGTCGCAATATATTCATGCCATCAATTCATGAAAATAAAACAAAAGTGAAAATTAAAATTAATAGCAATACAAATAATAATGAATTTAAATAAGAGTTTTTTGCAAGGACGCGTTAAAAGAAAAGGTAAACATAGGAAAAACACATAATCGGTAGTAACATCAACATCAGTAACTGAATTCAATGTGTTACTTTATTGGTGTATATATCCACTCCATATTGTTTATTGGTTTAGCGTATTCATTAGTTTTTTTTTTCTCAAGAAGCAGCATTATATGTTATTGTAATGAACATTATGAATATTACATAAACTTAATTATGTTTGATTTACACGCACCGGTAAATAATACAGTTGCACACGATCTATATATATATCATATTCATGTACACACTCGCATACATACATGTATATATGTATATCGCACAAATGTATATATGTTTGAATATGTCTTTATGTATGAATTATAAAAGCGTTGTCATAAATATGTAATGAAAAGCACTTGAAAAATAAAAACTTCCCAAATTAATTCTACATTTCTGTATATTTACGATGTTGTTTTTGTAATAGTTAGAACTCGCTCACCTTGAACTAAGCGGAATTTAAGGAAGATCTCGTTGTTACTTTCAGTAGGTCATTTGAACTCAGATATAATGAAAGGTGAACCATCCCTGACCATCCTACTTCTTATTTCTTTAATCATAGTTTATATAGAATTACGTCATTTCATGTATCCCTCATTGATTTTAGCTTCAGATGACCTTGATCCAGCTGAACTATAAACCAATCCTTCCAGTTCTTTCAGAACTAACATTTATTAAAACATATTGTGTTAAGAACTTGATTGGCCGATGTTTCGATTTAGTTCTAAGAAAGCACGTGATCCTATGAAATTCACTTGGCTCCTATTTCTGCTAGAAATAGGTTTGGAGGTTGCTTAAATACTTTTTGCATCATTTTGATTCTGCTATTCTCAGCCGGAACTTGATGCATTGGAACAATGATCAAAAGTGCTGTAGCCGTAACCATTCTGTTTTGACTTCATGTTTATCTACTGTATCTAAGACTACATTATCTAATGACCTCCCAGGTGTAGTTTGATTGAGAAGAGCTATGACTAAAGACATTCCAACTGTGATCATCCCACCTTTTTAGCGGTAGATAGGTATAAATTATAAATGTGTCATTTCCTTGTCAAGACACAATAAAATCGACAAATACTCTTTTATAGTTTTGAATGTGCTTCTGAGCTTGGTTCCACTGTCCGAAAGTTTGAGTATATATCTTCGACCAGAACCTCAAGGCAATTTATGAATTCTGAGTGTAATTGAGTGTGTGAGAGGTAAACTGTGTGGAGATCTCTTATATACATTGTACTGTTCGAGTGAGGCACACATAATTTGTTATCCATCTTATACTCTCATATGTCCTTTTGATGCCTTTGGAGGAGACCAGTTTTTGTAAACATCTGATTCAGTTGTTAAGCCTATTTGTTGATAACTAAATTGCGTGAGGCACATTGCTCCCGACATTGACAAACTATGATTCGTCGCTTTTATTCCATTTTTTTCTGCCAATATTAGAGACGTTAAAAACAATCTTTTTTAATCTATTTAGTGAAACAAGGGTCTAATTAATTTTCTGCTGAAAGTTTTAATGGCTATATAAAAAAAGCTCTTTTAAATATGTGGATGTTTAGTGTTTCCTCATATTTAAATAAAGGTGTTTTATAATATCCGTAACACTAATTCCTGTTCAGAAGTTAAGTCTTCTGATGATAGCTAAATTTCTCCTATATAATTGAAATCATCTAGTAGCTGCTTTAGAAATGATATTGCCATAAAAAAAAAATAATTACTTGTAGACTTTCACCTGAAATATTTGTAAAAAGAAAATTAAATAAAATGCAAATTGTTCCCAATGCCCTAATGGATCCCCGAATCTGTGGAGACTTCTATGACACTCATAACTTTTGTTATGAAACGAATGAAATAAACATTCTCAGCTTAACACCAATATATCATTTAACATTCGCAGAATATCTGGTACATATATTCTCAAAGGATAGTTGAGATGAGTCGCTTAGAATATAGTTCCCTGTTCTGAAGTACATCTACTTACTAATAATTTAGAAATTACTAACTATATAACAGTAGAAAAAAATCCTATTTACTCGGCTTTTATGTTTGATTATAATTAATAATCTTAAGAATGCTTCAAATTTTAATGCCTATCTTCATTTCTAATTTAAATATACCAATATCAAATTCAACTAGAAGAGTATGTCATATATCTACAAATTTGTTTCCAATGAGATTGGTTATCGTTTTCTGTGAGGAATAGTGAAGTTTGATATATCTCGGAACGGTACTAAATAAACAATATTTGCTTTCCTATTAATAGAGTAGTCTAGTCGATGTGGCGACATCTGCAGTTAAAATACATGCTTTGCATGTTACTAAGCTTTATTTCCAAATCGCTTTGTGTGAAAGTGGGAAGGACTGTAGAAACAATATCCTGCTAAGTAGATGATTTGTCTTGGACACTTTATTTAAGCTTGGTACAAAATACAATGATTGAGTATTAGCCTATTTCTTTCTGTCTCATATGTGAAATATTTACAAATAAATAATCCTAGAGTAGGATTAGGCGACTGACATTTTGGTTTGTCTTTTTTCTTTCTGTCTCATAGTACGTTCCTAGCCTTTTTCGTTATGGAAGTTTAGTTCACCAAAATATACCTCTATATATGTTATTAAAAGTAAAGATCAATAACGTTTGATCATTATTATATATGTCTTAATAATATTTTTGTAATAGTAGTTGTGAAAATATCTATGAAATATCAAAGAAATAAGACGATCACTATATTGACTTCTTTACATGCTATAAATTAACATTAGTTTCATTGTATTCGTGGTGGACAGCTGATGCTAACGAGCTATTAAATATAATTTTAAAGTACATCTGTATCCCGTGATGTCATTCATAATACTTGGCTTCTGTAAGAAACACACGACTGTTATTGCAGATATTTTTGTTTTTCAGTCAGTTATTATACTAGTCATTTAATTACAAAAACCGAGAATCGTGTCCTTAAGTTGCTTCATGTTGCTGCTTTGATATTTGTTTATAAATACAGACACACGCAAATAACAAATCATATGCAACTCTCTCTCTCTCTCTCTCTCTCTCTCTCTCTCTCTCTCTCTCTCTCTC
>NC_068996.1:1846305-1848805 GCF_001194135.2 Octopus bimaculoides | reverse complement strand
GCTTGGAATTGGATAGAATGCACGAGCTGCAGCTCATTAAGGACATTAGAGCGCGCACAACGCTCATAGTCATACGCGAAATTCGCATCCTTCGATTTTATGTAGAGGGAGTGCTCAAAATAGCAACACCTCTCACGGTCACGTCTTATAAACCAGTAGCCAACATTTGCACTAATTCACTTTGTGTGTAAGCGTAAAAACTGTTGTTAATAAATAAAGCGCTCATCTTTTACTCACCACCTCCCAGAAGGCTCTGCGTGCTGAGAAAGCGGTATTTAGAACCAGTATCTTGTTTTTCGTCTTGTGAAGCTGAGTATACAAATCTTAAATTTGCGGTTTATGTAGTCACGTGCACGAGACTGTGAGAACGTTACACTGTTTCTATCTGAATACCGATCTAATGCAAACAAATTTTTACTCTGGAAGATATGTTGCGGTATGTTCGGGTCTGCTCTGATGTGGTTGTAATTTCCAAGTGATATTTGCCAGATAACTGGAAACTCTAAAGCAAGTTTATCATACATTTCTGACTCCGAACTTGTATCAGCTACAAACTCTGCGTACTTTTAAGATACTAATCTAATCGCACATTAACACGAGCTTGATGTTCCAAAGGAAGTTTGGGTATCTGGAGGAATCCGGCCTTCTAGGGACTGTTAGGCCATAAAAGGCCACTCGTCTGTACAAATTAACCCCCTAGTTACTGTCTAGGCGAATGGTACTTCCGACTAAGACCATGACTTTCTAAAGAAAATAAATTTACAACACGTGTAGTGCCAGAAGGTGATCATGTGAGTTAGTCACAGAAATTCTAGTCTCATTGATGGTTACCATATCTAGATTTAGTGACCTGAGCCCGTCTGGCAGGTGTCACCGCATTTACGCTGACTTCGAAACATGTCTATGTATACGTCCCACTCTATATTTTTTTTATTCTGCTGTTATGTTACTTCTGGATGTTTGTCACTGAGGAGTTCAAAACAAGGCAAAATCACATGATCTGACATTTTCGGCAACCGTAGCAAACAGTTCTCGTCTGTCAACGATATAAATACGAATGCTTTTATATGCCACAAGTGTATATGAGAGATCACCACGAGGCAAATAAGGTAGTGTTATGTGCCCTAATACAACGCCCACGTCACGGCAAAGATAAAACTTGCTTTTCGGTACTAATATTACTTCTGTCGTTATTTTCTAACTTCATTGTTTAAACTGTTCATAATCCGTTTCGGATTGCTTTTCATAGAACCACAAGATGTGACCCTTTAGCTTAATCTGCTATTTAATTTCTACCATTCATCAGATGAACCAAATGACGATTTTTCGCATAACACCAATGCCATAAATTTTTAGCGGTGGGCATCATGTTAATACATTCCCTTCAACAGATCCTTGTATATGATCACTAAATGTAAAATGACCTTATGTTTTCCGGCATTTTATTTTATTCTTTTATTCAATATAACCACACTGAATTAAATAGTTTACTAAAAAGAAAACTGTCTCGTCATGTATTTCAATAAAAATATTAGTTTTGTTTAATACGATATAAATTACGTCTGTAATTTCATAATGCTTTGATAAGAATTTATTATTTTGCTTTCTTTATTGACCTTCAAATGTAACGACTATAAAAATGGTGTTACGATAGGAAGAACGCTACTTAAATCAAGGTAATTGATAGAAAATCACGAACAGAATTCACCGACTAAAGTACTGCTGTTACGCCATCATACATAACAGGATTGTCCTTACTATGAACGGAAAGGGTTGAAATGATTTCCAACAAAGCTGCCTGAAAATGCGCAGAGTAACTGGTTATTAGTGTCTCAATATCAATTAATGTGCCTTTGTATCGTAGTAAAATATGTAAATTTGTTTCATTCTGCACATTGATTTTCTCTAGTAACCATGGCTGAGTAGAATAATTAAGAGATTAATGGCCGCACGGGAAAGATTTTAAAAGTATACTTAGTTAATGAAATATTGTATATAAATACATTACACGGCAGCATACATGTTTGTGCATGATGCTAGAATTTATATCGTCAGCGGACTGGAAAGCATTGCATTAGCAATATGCATAACACCAAAGAAGATTGTACTCACACAAAGACAGACATAGATGGGGATGACAATGTACACCTACCTACCTACCTACCTACCTAACTATCAACCAACCAATTTACCTACTTACCTACCTACCTGCATATATACACACACAAATACAACACACACACGCATACATACAGACAAACATATATGCATGCAAAAGTGAGTATATATAAATATATGTATACGTATAAATACACAAACACACACACATATACATGTATTATGAATGGCTGCCCGGGTGTATGTGAGTGCATTCAAATACAGGATAATTGGAGTATTGCCAACTTTTTAACAATACACATTGAAAAGAAACAATGTTGCTGTCAAAGCACGTATGTATATATAAAGAGGAGTAAGTGAGCATACTACATAAATGCATACA
>NC_068996.1:1844303-1846074 GCF_001194135.2 Octopus bimaculoides | reverse complement strand
ATATATATATATACATATATATATATATATGTATGTATGTATGTATGTATGTATGTATGTATATGTATGTATATACACAAGTGATATATATATATTCACAATTGATATCCAGAGATTCTCTGTTTAGATGACACTTTGTAGTGCTCAAAAAATTCAAGCTTAGACTCCGATGTCTTTACTGCAGATCATCCTGCATGGTAAAGAAAGGCTATAAGAGGGATGAAGTCGAACGGTTATAGAGGCAATTATGCGGATAAACAAATTAGATACATTAAATGTATTAAGCATAACAGTTTGGTTATGAAATACAAAATATATCCATATGTATATATGCAAAACGAGAGAAAGCAAGCCGTAGACACTTTCCGATGATGAATTATAACTGTGATGAACCATATATACCAACATTATTATGGATCTCCGTGTTTTCTACCTCCGCTTTAATTTTCTTTGTCGTTTGTACAATGTATAAGTCGGACTTATTAATATGAATATCTATATATTTATACTTAAAAATTTATCATCTGTGAGTCTTTGTGTTTGCATTTCTGTGTGTTTGTGGTGGGAAGCTTGCTTCTCAACCGCATGGTTCCGGATTCATTCTCACTGCGTGACACCTTCGGCAGGTTTCTTCTATTATAGCCCCGGACTGATCAAAGAATTAATTTCGTTGACGGAAACTAAAAGAAACCTCTCGTATACATACGTACGCACATATATATATAAATATGTGTGTGTGTTTGACTCCCCCCCCCTCCTGGCATCTGTTGTTGATGTGTTTACGTGCCTGTAACGAGCCTTTCGTCAAAAGAGACTGATAGAATAAGTATTAGACTTACAAGGAATAAGTCCTGGGGTCGATTTGCTCAACTAAAGGTGGCGCTCCAGCATGGCCGCAGTCAAATGACTGAAACACGTAAAGAAGTAAATATATATATATATATATATATATAAACGGTAAAGATCCCCTTCAGTCATGAAGGACCATGAAATCGCACCTGCATAGGTCCCCACTGAGTCACAAGTCTGGCGAAGGTTGTTTATGGAAGACCAACACTCATTCATGCATAACATTCCTCCTTCTCCATGTCACTGATTTTATCCAAGAGAAAGGCAAAGTCTCATGCAGCTTTGAACCAGTGACGTCACAACTCATTTCTACAGCTGAGTGAACTGGAGCAACGTAAAAATAAAGTGTTGTGCTGGAGGACACAACACACAAACTAGTCCTGGAATCGAACTCACTACCATATGTTTGTGAGCCCGACGCTCTCACCACTGAGCCATGCGGCTTCACACACTAACACACACACACACATGCACACATATTGTGTCTCTGTGTGTATGTGTGTAAAGGCGCGTGGTTTAATGGTTAGATTTTTCGGCTCAATATCGCAAGTTCGTGAGTTTGGTTTCGAGCGACGTGCTGTGTCCTTGAGCAAGACAATTTGTTTCACAATGCTCCAGTCCACTCAGCTGGCAAAAATTAGTAGTAACCGTATTTCAAAAGGCCAGCCTTGTCACACGCTGCATCATGCTGAATTTCTCCAAGATCTACGTTAAAGGTACACGTGTCTGTGGAATGCTCAGCCACTTTTGCATATTAATTTCACGAGCAGGCTGTTCCATTGATTGGATCAACTGGAACCCTCGTCGTCGTTGTAACCGACAGAATGACAGTTATATCTATTTATCTATCTATCTATCTATCTATCTATCTATCTATCTATCTATCTATCTATATATATATATATATATCTATCTATATATA
>NC_068996.1:1837610-1842502 GCF_001194135.2 Octopus bimaculoides | reverse complement strand
AAGAAGAAGAATTGAAAGAAGAAGATGAATAAGAAGAAGAAGAAGAAACATCCCATCTTTAATTGGTAAAGACACAATACAAGAGCGATGATCGGTTTTGTTGTGTCAGCGTCGTATTTCGAAAATATTCAGAAAATATTCAACGCATTCAGAAAATATCAATCAAATTTACATATCCGAAAATATATGTCAACACATTATTATCAAGACAATCCAGAATTGGTATAATTTAAAATGAACTAAGAAATTATCTCTAGTAGACGAATGCATACAAAAAGGAAGTTAAGAAGACATATAATATCCTAAGAAATCGAGTTTAGTATTAAACTTTTGACGACGTCAGTAGATAACTAAGAGATGAAAAATAAACAAAACGTAATATAAAATACAAGAAATTACAAACACACACGAGCTTAAATACTAGACCGTTGCCTCAGCTCGAGCAAGAACTCGCTTAAATTAGAGAGAAGTGTCTTGACAAACTGTGCAAAATATTGGACAAGTATCCTATGTAAATGTATTATCGTGATCATCACCATCTTCATCAAATCATTTTATTATTATTATTATTATTATTATTATTATTATTATTATTATTATTATTATTATTATTATTATTATTATTATTATTCAGTAGTCTTATTTTTATCACATGCTCTGTGCGCCTTGGGTATGTGCTGTGGTTTGCTGTGATGCTCTTGTGATTACTGTGTTGAAAGTGTTTTGCGTAGGATGTGTGCAGTGCCCAGTAGTGCAATTTTCTGTATGTTATATATATTTGTAAATCCTGGTGTTTTTGTTATGCATTTGTCTGAATATTTTTTTATTATACCTAAGGCACCTACTATGATAGGAATTGTTTCTGTTTTTAGATTCCACATTCGAGTTACCTCTGTTCCCAGGTCTTTGTATTTTGAAAGTTTTTCCATTTCTTTTAGGGAAACGTTGTCATCTGCTGGTATTGATACATCAATTAGAAAGCATTTTTTTTCTTCATGATCTTTGACAACTCTATCTGGTCTATTTGCCTTAATTTCTCTATCTGTGCGTATTGGCATATCCCGGAGTATGGTTGCTTTCTCGTTTTCTGTGACCTTTTCTGGCGTGTGTTTATACCATCTTTTTTCTGTTGTTATTCCATAGTGTTGGCATAGCTTCCAGTGTATATAGGTCCCAGCTCTGTCGTGTCTGTGAATATATTCCTTCTTAGCCAGGACTGGGCAGCCAGAGATAATATGATTTATTGTTTCTTGTCCATCTCCACATATTCTGCATTTACTTGTTATGTTTCTTTTCATTATATGTTTTTGGTAATTTCTGGTGGGGAGGCTTTGGTCTTGTGCAGCAATTAAAAATCCTTCAGTCTCTGCTTTGCGTCCTGAGCTTCTAGATCCTTGCTGGGATTTTGCTTTGTCTATTTCTCTTGCGTTTAGTTTAGCCCAATTATCATCATCATCATCATCATCATCATCATCATCATTATTATTATTATTGCTCGAGAGAGCAATGCATGCCGTTAAAAAGACACTGGGCTACAATATACGAAGCCCAGAATACCCATCATGATTATCCGTCTGATAAGAGTACACCATACACACACACAAACACAAACACACACACACACACACACACACACACACACACACACACACACACACACACACACACACACACACACACACACACACACACAAACACACGCACACACATCTTTAGCAAATCGAGTGACTACCTAGGGTTACTGTTCTTTTGCTTCCTTCACTATTCCTTGTCAAAGTTTGTGCTTCGTCTATTTTAATACCGCCTTTTAAGAAATTCTCTTGAGCGTAGCGTCTGCCTTACTACACTCACATTTGTTTTCAAGTGACACTTAAAAACGTTGTCGAACGCTTGAATAAATGTGTAATTGTCTGTCCTCAGACATTGCTATCATATAGTCTCGTCTTCCACACAACCTTTACCATTATAGCTACCAGTGAGAAGAAAACTGACAGTTGTCTTCAAAGAAAGGTAACGTGGCAATCATTACAACGATTTCGCCGACAAGCAGACTCCATTTCACACACCACAATATGCTAGACATAAATCCACAAGTCTGCAATTCCAAGCCAAATTGAATATTTGCAAAACAATTTCTTCGGTCTGCACGTGTCTCGGACAGTGTCGCTAAACAACATTCGTGTGTCTGTAAGATTCATGCTGAATCGGTTCCAGTCCGTCTGTAATGCTCCCATGCGAACGATTCCTGGGAGATATTAATACTAGTACTCCATCAAGCAATTTCCGTGAGAGAGAGAGGCCACTTCCTTTTCGTTGACGTTTAGAACTTTTTTATGAACGCTATTGCCTTTTCTTGCTATTAAACCCTTATATAGATTACAGGTGGATAGATTTCACCGCCACTATTGCCTAATAACAAGCGGTGAGCCTAGGCACATAGATGTCAGGTATTCAAACTCATCTCAGATTATGTCTCATCCAGGATTGCACTTCCGTCAAGCAAACTAGCTGCAGAAAAACTTGCCTTGCGAACGGCAACCACTCCTGCTCACTGTACAGAAATCGCTGTAGTAATTTCTGCAAGTGGCTAGTGTGAGTGTATGAATGTTTATGAACAGATGCAATTCACTCAATCATGTTTGTGCAGCTGAGCACTAATTATACTATTATACTAATTATACTAATTATACTAAGTTGTTCTTATTAGTTTCACATAGTGTATTGCCTCTTCTGAATAGTTACAATATATATTTGAGATAGATAATAAACTCCATTACGCTCTACCATGCATTGCACGTCCGAAAGTGTCCAGTAAAGCGCTGCCTGAAAGCCTAACACGTACGTCAAGAATAGATTCAAAGTTGGTGCCACATCTATGTCAGCAATTGACTTGGATTCCATGTAAGCCCCAGGCCTCTCGGTATATCTGATGGAGAAAACAAAACAAAAACAAAACAGATCATTCACCTGGTTTTAGAGAATGCTGAAAATCCGTGTTTTCGTTTAGAATAAACCTCCAGTACGGCAAACGACAAATCTTATCACCATAAACGGAGGAAAAATCAATCCCAATTCTCAGTCATCGTTGATGTGACGGTGGAAATTAACAATAATTCATGAAGTGCCATTTTAATGAACATATGGCAAAAGGGGTGGTATATATAGAATTAAATATCTCATTCAACGTTTTGCCTTATATACAAGTAATATACGTTTCTATGAGATTACTCGAGATCTTTTATTAAACTTAATTTTGGCGAGGAATCAGTCACCATTGTTTTAATATTTTCCATCATGTTCCTATCTTTACTTCTTAGATGTAACTGGTCATTCATTAACGGGTGAGGAAATCGATTACACGCTTAATCTAAATTTAAGAAATCCGTCCAAACTCAGAAATCCTTATTTGAATACTTGTACAAACTGTTTATATTCCTCTTTTCTATGAGATCCTTTCAGTTTTCTAGTTTATCTGCGTTCATAAAGAAAATTATATACTGCAATATTGTTAGATCTTTCCTCGCCATGTTAAAGAACATCAACTTGTCCTGTATGCAGAGTCATGTTACTCGATCGTAACCTCAATCTTTCGCTGTATTTCTTTCACCAACATTTTCTGCCTTGACAACTAATATCTCTGAATTGCTCCACTTTAGTTATTTATCCTGCTGACTATTTTTGTTATTATTTATTGACATAATTTGTTTACACTGTTAGAACTGTGTATTCATTGAGTATGAAGTTCTATGTAATAATGTTGGTGGTGCGAGTGGAGGTGCAATCACAATGTAGTAATGTAAGTTAGCGGATGTAAAGTAAATGCACTCGTTATGAATGCAATCTGCTACTGAATTAAAATTCCCAGTTGGAACGGATCCACTTACTGCATTAATATTCTTCGGAAAGGCATAATTATTATTACAAGTTGTTCACTGATTTCTACTTTTACCCAAGGCATCTTGCCTAATTACGGCACTGTTTTTGTTTTTATTATTATTATTGTTATTATTATTATTATTATTATTATTATTATTATTATTATTATTATCATTATTATTATTTTCGTTGCTATTTTTGTTTATATGCATTATTTTCCTAATAGATTTCCCGATGGAAGTCAGCATAAGAAACAGCTGTTAAAATAGTGAGTGAACAAAACGTAAGTAACCCCTATAAGTCGTATAAGTATAAAATCAACTTGATCGACTTAATATTATGTCCACTTAGATCAGAGTAATGTACTTACAGTTATATTAACTCGGCAATTGGTTTACATTACATAAATCACCTAATCACCTTTAGCAATTGAATAAATCCGCTTTTGAAATAATCCAAAACAAACATAGCAATCTCGAATTTCTTAAGAGAAGAATTTAAAAACAAAAGAAAAAAGAGTGTGGTGGAGTAAGAAAGAAGAGTGACAGAAAGTGAGTGAGAAAGAAACAGAGTGACCTCATAAAATATTGTAACCCGTTGACTATTATCATTACTAATACTATTGATGCAGCTGATTTTGCTAATGATAATAACTATTTATTAATTAGGCATGGAATATGAGGTAATTAGATATAAGAGTATAAAAAAAAGTGTGATGGGAAATGTTATGCATGTATTATGGGATTTGTGTGTAGAAATCCTTCCGATCTGTCACAATCACAGCTTCTCCAAAATGTTTGCTTTACAAATACTTATACATTTTTTGATAAGAATAATAAGATTGTATGAGATTCATGCTCTTTCAACGGTTGATGCACAAGTTATATTAACTTCAACGGGATACAATGCTCTTCCAGTTGATTTCTGGGCTTGTATACATTATTTTTTAAATTCTATTAGCGTAATACCTTGCCATTTATGGAATTACATAACAATTTTTATATATATATATATAT
>NC_068996.1:1834820-1835326 GCF_001194135.2 Octopus bimaculoides | reverse complement strand
TATATATACGCATTCCTAAAATGTAAACAATACGTAGTGAAATCGAAATATCTAATTATTGCGCCTTTAAAATATAGGAAAACATGAGAAATGGAAAAATTGTATTTTTGCAAAAAAAAGAGACTAAAAGTTTAAATTTTTATCTCAACTGTTTTCCCATTGTCTTTTATAGAATTCGGAATTATTACAAGCCAACACAATCGCCTGATCTGCTTAAAATAACAAATAATTATCTAAGAAAAATAATAAACAATAAGGAGACCTTATTGTAATCCTGCTTTCCTGCATATATGCAAACACGCACAAAGATAAACTGAAAATGCAGCAATGTCTTTGAATACGGATTTGCTTGATTACGCCTCACCTATGGCCACTCAATAATATTAACATAAACTTTGCAAACTTCCGTTTACCTTTGCCATACAATTCCGTCCTCTGTGAGCAGCTCGTTCTAGCAAGTAAAGTAGTAGTAGTAGTAGTAGTAGTAGTAGTAGTAGTAGTAGTAG
>NC_068996.1:1834112-1834720 GCF_001194135.2 Octopus bimaculoides | reverse complement strand
GTGGTGGTGTTGGTGTTTGTCTTTGAGGTCATAGCCTTTGAGACGGTGTTATTGTTGTTGTTGGTGGTGATGGTGGTGGCGGTGCTAGCGTTCATGCTAACACTGGCACCTGTTTGTGTGCTACTTCTTCCTTTGTTCACTCCTTCGTGAAGTTGTGGGGAAGGCAAGGTAGGAAAGTTAATTGCGAATGAATGGCCAAATAGACCGGCGTTCGTCACATGGCTTAGAATCACCATTCTCAAAATAAAATGGCTAAGAAAGCCGAAAATAAATTTTACAAAAATGGGGAATTCGCCACACAGGGCAGATTTCCCGTACAAACAAGTTGCACAACTGAGTATATCAGTTGTTGCACAGCTTTTGTATATAAAATATGACTGAGAAACAAACTTTTTAGAAGCAAAAAAGGCAAAACTTACGGTGCCGATGTCTCTACCGTCCGTCCATGATGATAGATAGATAGATAGATAGATAGATAGATAGATAGATAGATAGATAGATAGATAGATAGATAGATACATTTCTTTTATTAGCCACACAGGGCTCAACGAAGATGGGACAAATACAATGTAGAGCTTTTCTTTTTGGGAGGAAAAAAAAGGGGGGGG
>NC_068996.1:1831411-1833800 GCF_001194135.2 Octopus bimaculoides | reverse complement strand
GGGGGGGTGTCGATCAAAAGGGATCGTAGAAAGGGAAAAAGGGGGGAGTTCGATCAAAAGGGATCGAGAAAAAAAAAAGCGATCAATAGGGATCGTGTAGATAGATAGATAGATGGATAGATATACATATATGTAAGAAACAGCCTCAGTACGCCACAAGATAGGAGCCCCGCCTTCCAAAAAAGATGGCTCCCTCACGGGAAACCTAATGAGGATAAGTACTGCTATTCATGTTTCTCTCTCCTGTTTCTGCTTTCTTCACAACCTTTAAATTTCTCCCCGTGGCTCTCTCTCTCTCTCTCTCTCTCTCTCTTTCTCACCCTTTGTTATGCTCAGTCTTTCTCTTTCTCCCTATTTTTCTTGATTACCTCTCTCTCATCCCCTTCCTTGTCTCCAATTCCCTGCACCGCCATCCGCGTTCCTCTCTCTTCTCTCTAATTTCCTCACCCCGTTTGCATTTCTCTTTTCTCTTAACTTTCTTAAATACCTATATATCTGTCTGTTTGTTTCTCTCTCTTTGTGTCCTTCGCTCTGCTTTACTCCACTATGTTTACGTCTCTCTATTTCTCTCTCTCTCTCTGTCTCTGTCTGCCTATCTGTCCTTATTTCTTCCTGATGTTTTTTTCCTCCCTATCTCAGCAAGATAGACTCCAGCAAAGCAAACTACACAGAAGGCAGCATAAGATTAACAATTCAGAGTAACTGGCAGATTGAGGAAATTAAGACAATGCTCATCGCATGGAACCTTGCAGAATGATCGCCGCCAAACTCTTTAATTGCAGAGGTCTCTTCAGGACCTCTGAAATAAAACTTTAGCTCAAAGTGAAAGAACAAAGGATTGAGTTCATTCATTTATATGCCTTAATCCAACATCACATTGAAGTAAAGTACTAGATAAAATATTTAAAGAGGAGGCAAAGACATAATAGGGTGAGAAAGAAACTAGTGACTCCATAGAATCCGAGAAGGATCAGGGTGATGATGTGAGGACGGAATAAAACAAAGCAGAGACCATTACCCTGGACAACTGTGAGTCCATGGAGAAAAAAGCCAAGGTCCAACAGAAGAAACCGAAGAAACAAAAAGTGAAGTCGTGTAGAGCGGCAAAGTAAAGATCCATCAGGAGAAACAGATGAAGACAAAGCATCAGCAGGCCGGCAAACTGAGAATGGAAGTGGGCCGAAGTTGGGCAGAGAAAAAAAAAAAGGAAAATGAAATAGAACTTGCGACGGCAATGGTTCTGGTAAAAAGGAAGCCAAACCAATCTGCAAGTTCTATGCAAAGGATATCTGCTGGCATGGTGACACTGGGACAAGCTGAAGGTTTACTCATCCGGAATCCCGTGTGAGCGCTACTCGTTCCACTCACACGAAGACCTCCAAATAAAGAGAGCTTCCAAAACATGAAGAATTATAAACCAACCTGGATAACGGCCTGCACATGTTTCTTTAGATAACTTCAACCTCACCAATGTTGAATGGCCTGAGGACCGTCTTCTCTCAGGTATGTCACTGCACGGCTTGAAGCATGCAGAATATCTGCTTGACCTCACTAACAGGCCCTTTATGGAGCAAATAGTGCTCCATCAAACAAGGGGAAATATCCTGGACCACCGCTTCACAAATAACGTGACGCTCATTCATAATGTTAAGTTGATACCGACGATTTTCTCAGACCATAGATTAATAGAATTAGCAATTTATGGTCCGAAAAAGACTACAGACATGCAGGCTACTAGATGCACCCAACTCCTCTCCAGTCTGAACTTTCACAAAGTTGATTGGAAAGGTATCGAGAAAGAGGTCATGGAACATAACTGGTCTGCCAGTCTCTCAACTCAAGATATTGAGATGAAGTTGCAGCACTTTATGACAATCATGCACGACATATGCAGTAATTTTACTCAATAGAGGATGCCAAACTAAGAGAAAAATATCATTTCCAGAGAAAAAAGCATTTTGAGGCGACGAGCAAAAATCTCAAATCGTCAAAATAGGCCACTAAAGTATAATAACGATGCTATTTCAAACAAACATTGCTCGAGATTGAAAATGAACTCTCCCATGAAAAGGAGAACGCAGAAAAGGAAGCCTTTTAAGGCGAAAATTATAAACGTTTTCCATGGGTATATATAAGTATCCCATTTATTGCTTATAGTGTTCTCCACTGACGAAGGAAAAATCCTTTATAGATTAATCCAGAAATCGGTCCGATTCGGTGATAACGAAATTTTTAATATGTTATCTTCCTTACATGTTTGCAAATGACTTCTTGCAAAAATTGTAAGTTATGCATTGCTTATAATCCCTTCAAATCAAAGTTCCCGCTATATATATATATATATATATCCGCTATATATATATATATATATATATATATATATATATAT
>NC_068996.1:1829561-1830973 GCF_001194135.2 Octopus bimaculoides | reverse complement strand
ATATATATATATATATATATATATATATATATATATATATATATATATATATATACATACAGAGCAATTTCGGTTATCGAACAAAATTTCGGTTCTTGAAGAGCATTGCCGAATCGAGATGAACCGAGTTAACCCGAACGGAATTATTTATGAGTTTATTGTACTGTACCTTTCTTTCTCTTCATTAGCCCTTAGTCATATCTCCAAAATGCCGTTCGTGTGTCAGATCTCGCTGTGCAGTACAGTAAGCCTAAATCGACAATATTTACTATTCTACAAAATGAGGAAGTGATAAAAGAAGCTGATGTAGCAAACGGAATGACTGTTATTGATAAACAAAAACCAAAGATACTCGAAAAAGTGAAAAAGTTATTGTTTATTTTTAAAATGAGAAGAAGTCAGCAGATGACAGTATCTGCGAAGCATTTGTTTTTGAGAAAGCATTAGAAATTTATAAAGATCTAGTAAAGAAAACCCCTGGTACAAGTGCTGAATGTGATACTTTTGAATTCAAAGCTAGTAGAAGCTGGTTCACCGAATTTAAGAAGAGAAGAGAAATACACAGTGTAATTAGGTATGGAGAGGTGGCGAGTTCAAAGAAGGAGACGGCTGAGAAATTAGTGATTGAGTTTAATGAGTTGATAAGGGAAGGAGGTTATCTCTCCCAACCGCTGTTTAAAGGGGATGAAACAGGATTATTTTGGAAACGAATACCAAATAGGACCTATATTACTGAGGAAGAAAAAGCGTTGCCAGGGCGCAAGTCAATGAAAGATAGACACATTATTTTGCTATGCGTCGATGCAAGTGGCGATTTCAAGGTTTAAACCATTGCTTGTTTACCATTCCGATAATCCGAGGATTTTCAAACGAAACAATGTTATGAAGAGTAAATTGCATGTTATGTGGCAGGCTAATACGAAGGCTCGGGTAACCAGACAATTTTTAATTGAGTGGATTCAAGTTTTTGCCCCAAGTTTTAAAAAAAACATCCGCAAGAAAAAAACTTGCCACTAAGATGCCTTCTCGTGTTAGACAATACTCCTTGCTCTCCCTCCACGTTTGGGGGATGACTTAATTGAAGGGTTTGATTTTATTCAGGTCAAATACCTGCCACACAACTTCTCTAATACAACCAATGGAGCAACAGGTGATTGCAAACTGTAAGAATCTTTACGCAAAAGTCTTGTTTCGAAAGTGTTTTCAAATCACTAATGTCACTCAGTCAATTCTCAGAGAATTTTGGAAAAATCATTTCAATATTCTGAATTGCGTTAATCTTATTGATAATGCATGGAACCAAGTGAGTTACAGAACCATGAATTCAGACCCATATACACACCACAGTAAACTCTGGGACCAATCAAAAACGGTCCCACACATAAACACACACACACACACACACACACACA
>NC_068996.1:1822356-1825680 GCF_001194135.2 Octopus bimaculoides | reverse complement strand
ATATATATATATATATATATATACACCCATTAAGATACTCAGAAAAATTACTCACGACTTCATTCTTCAAAGATAGCAGCAATTTGAATGATTATCATACTAACAATTGTAAAATGAAACTGTCCATTTGTAGAAGTACGTCATTTTACAATAATACATTACGTGTTATTTTTGTTCTCTCGGAGAAAAAAATACAGCCATATGAAATTTTCAATAGACCAAAAGACGTGATTGGAAATTTCTTGCAGGTATTACTGTTTATTAGCGGTATTCCTAAATAAAATGTCGGTAACACAAATGATGTGTAAAAAAGTATAACCATCTCTGAAATATGATAATAGATTTTAAAAGAGTAGAGCATTCAGTCATACATTCGGATCAAAACACTGAATTTGCATAAGCCATCCTCCTGTGTTTTTCATCTTTTATCATATATTTGCTTCAATTATTTGACTGCAGCCATACTGAGGCACTGCCTTGAAGGGTTTCAGTCGAACAGATCAACCCCAGGACTTGGGTTTTGAAGCATGGAGCTTAGTCTATTGGTCCCTTATGTTAAGTTATGGGGAGGTAAACACACCACCATCAGTTATAAATCACAGCCAGCTTGTGAAATTAACGTATAAATTGGCTGAGCACTCCACAAACACGTGTACCCTTATCGTAGTTCTCGGGGAGTTTTAGCGTGACAAAGAGTGTGGCAAGGCTGGCCCTTTGAAATACAGGTACAGCAGAAACAAGAAGAAAGAGTGAGAGAAAGTTGTGGTGAAAGAGTACAGCAAGGTTCACCACCATCCCCTGCCGGAGCCGCGTGGAACTTTAGGCATTTTCGCTCAAAAAACACTCACAACCCTCAATCTGTGAATCAAAGCCACGATCCTACTACCACGAGGGCCATTTTTGTTTTACTTAATTTTAAATCATTTACGTATAAATATATTTTTCGTATTTTTTCATCATGTAAAAACAACTTCGGCTAAAAACGAAAATTAATTAAATGTTTATAAACTATACATGTTCATCATACATCCTTTGTTTTTCCCTTTGAACAACATACATAATAGTCAAGGTTAGCTAAAGTTAAGGTGGTATCAAAAGGCTTGCTAAAAGTTTCATTGTTTGAAAATTACAGGAATTGTATGGACAAGGAAGTTAACTTCTTCTGTAATAAGGTTCCTTAACCAATCATACTGTCGTTTGTTAATTTTTAGTATTGACAGCAATTCTACAATCGTATTATATTATCTGAAATCGCGCTGATTGCGTCATCCAGTGAGTATATTCTCTAATCTAGTTAACACATTAAAAGGTCGAAGACCACTTCGATCGCTCAATATAACAAGATATACTAAACTGATAATAATTCATTTCATTACTGTTAGAAGTCTATGAAATGAAAGGAAATGTGTTTGATAACGTTGATCTGTCTAGAATTGTAAAAAAAAGTAGATCACTTGTTCTCTTATGAAATACAAAATCACCGTGCTTAACCAAAAGAAATCAAGTTTTATACGAACACCTCACTTTCTGAAAAGTGAACTGGAAAATAAACTGTTATGCTAAAATATTGCACACCGTATGAAAACAATTTATAATGATATTTGTAGATTCCCGGTAACAGTGACATACCTATCTTGGACGTTGCTAACATAGAACTACAAGAGTGTTATTGTTCATAGAACTAATGTTGATGAGGTATAGAAAAATCTAAGATATTTAAATGCATTTATATCATTTACGATGAACAGAAAAGCAGCAGGCACATATTTCGCTTTAATGAGGCTTTAGTCGCAATACCCTCAAATGTATTAAATTGTTGCACGTTATTTTGTGTGCTTATATTCCTCCTTATAATATTTCAGAAGTGTAAGATAAAAAGCTTTAAAATACTGTTTGACCTAAATGTCTATAATAGTCCTCTACAAATCCAAATTTGCATAAATCTGATCACAGTTGTCTGCATCAGTATGAGGATAATATACAAATAAAATATAATGCTTTGAAAATACTGTCAAAACCTCGATGTTATAAGTGTATCAAATTTTCTTTTCCGATAATATTTGAAGTATCAGCAGATTTTTTGTTATCAACAAGAGGACAGTAAGCATAGCGAGGTTCAACTAAGTTTAAAAAGCAGTCGATTAAAATGTTCAATTCATGCCTTCGCTCTTATTTATAGATCTAGTCAGCATTTCACCTTGCCTCTTGTCATTTGATAATTTAATCCACTGTCCACGTGACACCACTAAGAAAACTTTTATTATTTTCATTTAAAATCAAGCCAGATCAATTATGAGTCATTAAAAGCAACATTACTTTCAATTGCCTTTATACATTAGATATATTTCAAGCAGTAGTGATTGAGACTATATTTTCACTTAATGAACTGGGCAGTTTTAACACTTATATAAACGCGCATATTAAGGGCATCTTATCTATTTGTCTAGACATCTATTTTCTTTCTTTCTCTTTCTTTCTCTCTCTCGTATATATATATATGTGTGTGTGTGTGTGCGTGCGTGTGTGTGTGTGTGTGTGTGTGTGTGTGTGTGTGTACTTCTATGTGTGTGTTAAACACACATACAATATATACGTATATAAACACCACAAATGCGTTTGGATGTATGTGTGTGTTGATGTACATTATAGAGAAAATTTATATACTTTACGGAGGATAGGATTCGACATTAACAAAAGCAAATAAAAAGCAAACAAACAAAGAAGCCGACAAATGAAAGAGAAGAGACAGTTCACCAAAGGAAAGATAACGACAACAAGGAATATTATTAATAAAATGCTAATAAAATAAAATGAAATAAAAAATCTTAACAAATGAAATGTAGAGAATGAGGTAAAAGTGGACATGTTGCTGTGCTGACCTCAAGACGTTTGTACGCCGTGTTCAGTTCCTGACATTTCCACCTCAGTCTGAACAGTTCTAAAACACGACTGGATGTTGTCAGAATATACATCTACTTCGACTACGGTGATGTTCGTCCTGTCATGTCTAATATCGTAATTCACTAATCCGGTGAAGAGCCTTGAGCGTCGAAGCGGATAGATCCCAACCCGTCACAGAGGGACGCTTTGGGTGAAGGAAGTTTTATAATTCCTCGATAGAAACAATGCTGCTACTTTCTACAGAGACAAGCAATATAACATCTTACCGTATTTCCTGCTTGCTTTTTCCGTGAATCACACGAGGCTTAACTACGGCTTAGATGGAATACTACAGAAATCGCCCGATTCCTTTAGCACTGTGAGATTACCGCTGAGTAGTGAGCACACCTACATATGAATATATGTATGCAATATATATATATG
>NC_068996.1:1819295-1821971 GCF_001194135.2 Octopus bimaculoides | reverse complement strand
ATATATATAGTTGAAGAAAGATCTAAAGGACTACACACCCTGGCACACAAACACATCTACATAAATATATGCGTATCTTTATAAACAAATATTAGCTGCATACATGAAAGCAAAGACATACCTTATCGTACATATATATACGTATGCATATATGTGTGTGCACGTACACATATCTATATGCACATATATAAATGCGTGCACGCATACATACAAACGTACATAATCATATACGTATACATGCACGCACACGCGCGCATAACTATGCAAATATACATTGCTGCTTTCTTTTTGCACATGCATATTTGCTTTCAAAGTCACACATGCAGATATATATATATATATATATATATATATATATATATATACACATATGTCTGGGTGTGGAGACCTTCAGATCTTATGTTCAACTACAGCCACGGCAAATCATAAATGCACTTGAATATTCCTTTCCAAGCAAAAGCGTATATATAACTGCTTGTTGAATTATAACAATTGAACACAAGGCAATATAATACACACACTCACAACAGCACACACACAAACACACTCACAACAGCACACACACATACACCCTTATTTATATATAGTTAAGAGTTGACACCTACATATATGTATGTTTATATATACGTATACACACACACATATATTTATAAACATATATATACATATATATAAATGCACTTATAAATAAACATATATAAATGTGCTTACGTATATATATATATATATATATATATATATATATAATGTATGTATATATATATATATATATATATATATATATGTGTGTGTGTGTGTATGTGTATATGTATATACAGTGTGTTTATTCTTATATATCAAGTAGATATGTATGTGAAATATATAGGCAACCATGTGTTTGTTTGTACATGTCTAGCCACATGCGAGCAATGTATGTCAGAGAGGGAAGAGAAAGAGGAGAGAAAGCGGAAAAGAGAGAGAGAGAAAGAAAGAGAGAGAGAAAGAAAGAAAGAGAGAGAGAAAGAAAGAAAGAGAGAGAGAGAAAGAAAGAAAGAGAGAGAGAAGGAGAGAGAAAGAAAGAGAGAGAAGGGAGAGAGAGAGAGATGATGGAGAAAATTTAAGGGAATAAAATCAAGGACAGAAAATGATAGGAACTGGAGACATTGCGCAAAATATGATGCGAATACAGAAGGTTTCCCATAGATATATTGGCAAAAGTAGCAGAAAGAATCATATGATGTCGTTAGATGAGATTTATGCATTGAAGGAAGTTTAAATAACGAATAACATATATTTAGCTTGTGTGGTATTGTAGCCGTAGAATTGAAATTTACTCTAGTGATTAAATCTTATATTTGAAAGCCTGCATAACAGGCGGAGAATAACGTATAATTTTCCTGTGTTTTTAATTAACGAAACCGATAAATAAATAAATACTCACGTATACATATTCGCATGTGTAGGTGTTAGAGCATGCGTAATCTACGCACTCTCAAACGAAAACGCACAATAGAGACACATAAACATACACACAGGTGTGTGTGTGTGTGTGTGTGTGTGTGTGTGTGTGTGTGTGTGTGTGTGTGTTTGTGTGTGTGTGTGTGTGTGCATATTCAATGCCGAATTGCTGAAGAGGAGATAACTATTCCGAAATGTATGCATCCATCGATCTGGTATGTCTACACATTTTTATTTACAGCGACAGATTTTCTCTTTAACAAAATGCAGTGAATGGTCTTCTGATTATTATATACATATATACACACATATTTATCAATATATAAATACGATCTAGGGATCCTAGTGTAGGAACATGCATACATATATGCATGTGTGTATGAATATGAATATGCGTTATGGCCAAATGGTTAAGGACATCATAGGGTCTGTGTTCGTCCCCATTACATGGGATTGTGGGTAAGTGTCATTTTTCTAGTCTCTCAGAATCTTGTGAGTAAAAATCTTAAACAAAAATCAGTATAAAAACAGTCGATTGCATTTTACTCGCAATTCAAAGGGTCACTCTTATCATGGTGTTTTACACGGATATTCTGCCCCAAAAGTACATTAAAATCACACGTGTCTGTTGAGTACTATACCACATGAATGTTAGTTTTATGATCCTACAACAGAACTTGATCAAACAACTGAAAACTCGTTGCCGGTAATTGTAACCAAGATCCCATTTATTTTGAAAATACAGGAAATGCAAACAATCACGTACCATAAAACTACTAATTCAGATATAAATATATAAATATGTTTAAAGGCTAAAAGTGTGTATCTATACGCATGTATTCGTATGCTTATATATATATACACACACACACACACATATATATATATATTGCGTCCTGCCCGAAGCTCGTCGAAACGCCGGTGTTGAAACGTGGGTAGCTGATGAAGTGGAATGTTCTCTATGTGGCTCGTGTGTTCTCGTCTACGTTTGTTTGCAATGTCCTGTACCCAGATATGCACCTATACATACAGGTGGATGTCGGTATGCACATACCTGTACGTATATATGCATATACTCATTTACTTTTGTTTTTACATGATTGAACGCAGCGTCTCACAAAAATTGTAAGTAGTTTTCGTAACTTATCCTCCGACGCTACTCTATCTCTTTCTCTCTCTCTTTCTCTTTCCTTTCTCCTCCCCCTCGTTCTTCCTCTGTACTACTACGTATCTCGCCTT